>NC_143561.1:104061250-104363125 GCF_054136105.1 Typopeltis vanoorti
TAGAAGATACGACCAACATAAATTTAAAAAAATGAATTTTAATTAGGAAAAGATTTTTGGAAAATTTTTAGTGTTTTTTTTTTCTTTTTTCTTTAGGGGGAGGGGTACTCCCCTTGTCCCCCCCCTCTGGTGCGCCACTGACTATGTCATCTAATCGTTACCTAGTGAATATCTCCTTGGGATACTGTTGGACTGCAGTGAAAGATTAATATTTTATATATATTTTATCCTCACTATACTACAATTCCCTAGGCTGAGCCTTATATTCATCATATAATTAATTTCCATCTGTTACTCTCCTTATATGTCTAAAATAATCTCTTTTTCATCTGCATTTCCTACTTATTTTCTCTCGTCATGCATGTCACTCTAAATCGTTTAATCTTCTTCACTCGAAGTATGCAGTCTGTCATTACTGTCAGGACACTAAATTTATGAGTGTGGCTTTTTTTATGATTTTTTCCCCTCAAAATATACTTTTTTTTTTTTTTTTGTTGTTCCGACAGCTCACTTTCTGGAATTTGTTATTTGTTTCATCATCTCATCCGCTTGGCGTAGGGCAAGTGCTTTTACTATATATCACTTCTATTTTCGCTTTTCTTTGCTAAGTATAATGAAGAAATCGAGTGTCTTGTAATTAAAAGATGCTACGTGGTAGTTTTTGATATTTAAATCCCAATAAAATTTAAATAAATGTTATTATTATTCATTATGCATTACGTTATCTAAACCTGTTTGGTTGTCATCGCTAAGCACTGCAAACAAATTATGCATTTCACTGGTAATAGTGAAACTGTAATTGAATTTTGCGCCCTCTATGTTGCATGACGTCGATTCACATACAGCTGAGTTGTTGCTGGAATGTTTAGTTGGAGGGAGTTAAGCCTAATTGTATCTAAAATAATGGCCTGATTTATGTATTTCTTTTGACAATGGAGTTTAAGAACGTTGTGTTTAATGCAGCAAGAGACGGCAAGCTTCGCCGTTTAAAGGCAAGTTAAAATTAAAATCCATTATACCGTGTTGTTATATATACAAAGACATAATAGAAACACGTATGCCCTTTTTTTTTTTGCCTCTCCACTTAGACCTTGGCTGCTAAGGCAGCAACGTCTAACGTTATGAGTTATCCTTCATTGACAATTGTTTATCCTTGACATATATTATGAAATGGTTTCCGTAAATATTTGATACTTTTAGGTTTGTTTTTGTTTTAAGTTAAAACTTGCCTTGTAGAAATTAATTATTGGAATATATATATTATCTTTATATTTCGTTGTGTGAAAGTGAAACAAGAAATGAGTGCATAATAGGTTTCTCATATTTATACGTTTGAGAGCACTACGTGTCATTCCCGTTTGAGAAATAATTTGAAAATATCAATTTCGAAGCTGATGCAGTAAATCCGAAGCTCGCACTCATTCGATTTTGTTTCCAGTTAATTGCATGCAATTATTGCTTTTGGTTACTGAGAACACATAAATATGTAGGGTATATATTATTACACGGGCATCTGATATATATATATGTATATATATATATATATCATACCTCTTTGAATTCACTGACAGATGAAGCACTAACAACTGAGTCAGGCAATGCATTCCACTCATTTGCCATTTTCCAACCAAAAAATCTAGCCCTCACACCCTTGTTAACCACACACTTATTTAATTCACAGGGATGATCTCCTGTTCTTCGACCACTACTAACGACTGCAACATTTCCTGTGCAACAATCCTATAAAATCATTAGTAACTTAAATATTTCTATCATGTTTCACTTAAGTTACTAAAAGGATTTTATAGTTTATGAGAAAAACTGCAAAGTATACTGTTTGATCACAGAAGAAAGAATTAGACTAGGAATCAATAATGAAAAAATTAAAAAAATAAACATAAATGGGTGGAACACATTGAAAGGATGAAAACAGAAAGATTATCAAAACAAGCCTTAAATTACAAACTATTAGGAAAAAGAACACCAGGATACCTCTTAAGAGATTCAATGATAACTATTAAAGCCAGAACAGGCCACTCTAGGTCTCAATCCTTGACATACATGATGATGATGATGATGATCATATTCCATCATCTCTGCCTATCCAACTGCTGCAACCCACAAATTCTCAATCTATCTGCGTATGGAGCATTCCTCAGACCCCTCACCAACTTGGTAACTACAAAATACTCATCAAAAAGAAATCTTATGCAGCCCAGGAAATGCCCATTAATTCATTTAGTAAACAGTATTCTGTATTGGTTGGTGATCTGCAATATTATTTTACTTAGGAACCTTAGTAAAAAATAACTGCTTGTTTTACCTACATCCTTATTTGATTTTTATTCATTAAGTCCTCTAGTTTATGTTAAATTTTTGAAATTACTACACCACAGGGGTGAATGCTGGTCTTGAAATTCACGCTTGCTCTTGTTATCATTCAGGGAGTGAGAGGTGTAATTGAAGTCTGATTAGCGGAATAATGAATTACTGACCATTTAAAACTATATATTTAGAAATTTATGCACATTTAATCATACAAATACAACATTTATTTTACAAATGATATTCTATATCATTTGTAAAATGATATAGAATATCATTTGTAAAATGTTCAATTTAGCTACTTGAATACAAATTCTACCGTACAGTTCTTCTTTATGAAGTGGTCGATAACATCGTCATAAAAAGTTGGTTGTAACTTAATTTTTCCAAGCAACACACACACTTGTAAAGGCTGGCTGAAGCTCACTGGCTAGAGCTACTTTGAATGATTATGGCCTGTGTTTAATCAACAGAGTGAGATGACGTGAAATGGCTATGCACACGCATGAAATCACAGTGCTGCTGTGAGGACCTGGAAGCTCCTACAACCGAGCAAGCCAAGGTAGCTTTGACTAGACTAGCAAGCATCGGCCTTCGATACACAACGCAAAGCTCAATTATTGCTGCACAAGCTTAAGACGTCTTCTGTCTGTAAAAATAAAAGCCTAAATAGAATGCTTATAAATGTATGCATTTATTAACAAATGAATATTACTTCTTTTGCAATTAATGAGCTTGCGCAGCAAGCATGGAGCATTCGCCCCCACTACACCATTTAAATTTTATAAGATGAAGCTTGTGTGTGTGTGTTGTGAATGCAGATTATAGCTAGCTCACTTTACCAAACTTCATAGCTGAAAAACAGTGTGACAGTCATGATTCTGCATGTATATCAGAGTTTTGAATGCCTTGAAAGTGCAGTCATAACTGGGACAACATAAATGTCATACTTATGGCTTGGAATACTGGTGTTTGAATCTTCTCTAGTGTGCTGAGAACAAACTAAAGGCTCTTCACCCTGAAGTGAGTTAAGTGGTTATGAACTGATGTGGCATTCCCCCCCCCCCCTCTGGAAAATGAACTAGCCAGTGAATATACACACAGTACTTCACATATTAACTTTGTGTATACATTTTTTGCTGCTTCTTACAATCTCATTCAAAGAAAACATCCCAAAATAGTGCTGCGGTGCTGAAGTGAATACAATTTATAATTTGAGGTCCAACAAATCATGTCCTCAGCCCATATAACAGTTTACATATTTCATTCAAGTTTCTGACTTCTAAATTGTGGCAGTTTGGCCTACTTCAATAGCTTAGTTAGTATAAACTGCCACTTGCTTACCAGATCCTGCTTAAGATATGGATATTTGAAACTCTGTCCTGTCTGAGTTTATAAACCTTGTATTTTAATAATAATTAAAAATAAAAGGTACTGTGATGTAACAAAAAAAAATTTGAATGCCTGTTTTTAATTCCCCATGATTTTTGTTAGAGAAAGCACTCTTTTATTATAATGATGAAACATGACTCATCTTGCTAACAAATATTTACAGAAAAACAGTTTTGTTCCTTTCAACATTTTAATTATTGAACCTAGCTACTATCAAGATTCTGCATGCGTTAAATAATGGTGTGGTTAGCAGTGCAATTGCATTGATAGTATTGTACATTGATAGATCCTTTCCACCACTTCCTTCTCCAAGAAACCTAAGTGATCAAACCTATGCATATGGGTTGCAAAATGGGTTTCTTCAATCACAGAGTAGCCATATGAGAATCTCAATGCTTACTCACTGTATTATGTTCTCAATTTTAACTCCTATCCACCAACACCTCTGAATCCTTAGTTTTATCAATTTCTTGAAGTATAGGTCTGATTACAAAGTTTGTAATCTTTTCATCCCCAAATGTATGACTATGCTTTTCAACATTAAACTAGTTGTCTATTGTCCCTTGCTCATGTTATCAACTTTTCTACACAGTCTTGCCATAAATACTGTTACAACTTCCACACACCCCTGTGCTGCCTACAGAATTGTGCAGGCCTGGTTCTGTTAGTGCGCAGCAAACATTCGTGTGCTTATCACTAAAGAGAGAGAGAGACCAGATAGCTTCCAGTGTGCTCTAGCATACACTGAAAATTTTATCCCCCCTTCCAGAAAAATTCATCAAACAAATAGAAATATATCAATTCATATGGAACAAAACCATACTTAGCCTACTCTGTCTACTTCTTCAGAAGGGAGAGCAGGGCTTTTTGTTAGTTGACCACAAGATAACAGCCTATTGTACGATGTTTACCTTTGGTATTCAATGACACAAAAAGCCACACAAACAGACAGCAGAGTACATTTTCTCTTCCTCAACCAGAGGTCTCTCCCTTTATACTGTTCTAAAAATGACAGCAGCTCACGTGCCAATACAGGTGACCTCCTTTTCAAAGACCCTCTTAAAAGATGGCAAAGCTTCAATACACTGTAACCTATGCCCCCTCACATATTTTCTATGTGAAGATCATAGGAGACATTTTATCCACAAACCTGATATGGTGCTTCCCCCAATCCTTAGAAACACTGGAATATAAGAATCTACCGAAGCAGGTGAACACCATAAAATCTACACTTCAGATGGCCAACTGCAGAAGACACCTACATTCATCTTGCAAACCGGTACAACTATGGTGACACTCAACTCGTTCAACATTCACAAAGTACATGCAACCCTGATTCAACAGACACATCAGAGAACCCTTTATCATCTCAGCAGGCATCCATCCAGTTGGACTACCCTACCAGAGTAGAGCCATGAAATAGATGCAAATATACAGTGGCAAATGTGGCACAATGCACTTCCCACCCTTATTAAACTATACAAATTTAATCCAGATTTGCTAGAAAGCTGTCTCTTCTGTGACTGAACAACCAGAACAGTCTGGCATTTCTATCTAGAATGCCCTGTTAGCAGCCAATTGATCCATTTGTTTCAGGGAACTGCAGCTCTAACCTGTGACCATCTGCATTTTGAAGAATACCTTCACCTTATACATGAACAGCCAAGAAAGCATCTGTTCATATCTGCGAAAGCAGTGATCTACAACTTTTACCTTCAGTACACAAGAACAGATTGCACAGTACATTCAAGAGAGGCAGCTGACTGCCTGTTTACAGAATTCATGCAAAAGGTGAGAAGCCATATTCTTCATGAACATCGCCACACATTTCGCAAACAGGTATAACTATGTTGGCACTCAACTCGTTCAACATTCACAATGTATGTGCCACCCTGATTCAACATAGACGGCAGATAATCTCCATCAGAGAAACCTTAATCACCCAGAATCTTTCCAATCAAGGGATGCATTGTTCTTTCATCTGTGCTATAGAGGCACCTATATCAAGGATCTGTTTATGATTTTTGAATAGAAAAGGCATAAAGCTGTTCAGAACTACAGATAAGTGGTGTAAATGGAACATCCTTGACATAATCCATCAACACTGGAATCAAAGAAATCAACTCCTGACTGAAGTGGTTAAGAAAAATTGGGAACAAGCCATGTTCAGGCCAAATAGCAGTTGTCAGCATCAGATTTTCTTTCTTTTAGATGGTCAAAAAATTATGGTAATGTTATTATTACCTATGTCATACTACCAAGGACTCATTGAGTCAGGATATTCCATTCTGCTCTGCTGCACACAACTTACCATCTCATTAATTATACTTAAGCCACCAACCACATGCAACACCATCTACTGCCCTCCACCAACAGTAGTTTTTATCTTTCAGTTTTCTTACATATAAAATACAGGCAAAGTTACATACGTTCCTGGGGTAAAAAGTCCTTCTACCTTTGTACGAGCAGCTAATTCATCTATTGAAAGGTGCCCATATAAAGTTTCCTTTCGTCGTGATGAGAATCAAACTCAGAACCTTTCCAATCAAGGGATGCAATGTATCATTGTTCTTTCAGCTGTGCTACAATGGCACCTAGCTGCATAAGCATGTAAGTGGTGTAAACATAATTATATACAAAGTAGTATGCAAGCTATACTTAATTTGTAAAGCAGCACTTAAGGAGTTAGAACAAAAAAAATGGTCTGATGTCACATTGGGTGTAAGACTGGAGCAGTTCTATCTCCGCTTTATTTTACAATATATATAGATCCCATTATGAAGGAAATAGACATTAAACTTGATATCATTTGGAGATATTAAACTTAGCTCTTTACTTTGTGCTGATGATTTATCCTGTATAAGTCTTCAAGATCCAAAAATATATTGAATAACTTATAACAAATATGCTATTAATGTCAGCAGTAAAAAGACAATCTATAAAAACAGGAACACGGAAAATGAACAGCCGCATTCTCACCAGAGAAACTATAGAGGTAGTACAAATAAAATATTTTAGCTATTTAGGCACGGTTCTTAATTAAGAAGTAAATTAAATATGCAAAGAGATAATAAGATGAGTAAAATTAGCCACCACTAAATTAGCAGTATAATTGACAGTGTTCAAACACTAGTTTTATCCTGTTGAAATAGTTGGGGAAGTGGGGGGAAATTGATTGGAATAGATGACAGTTATGATTGTTCTGAAAAAAAAAAAAAAAAAGGATTGTTTCATAGATGATACTAATGATAAATTAAATGTTGTTAGCATTCAAGAATTTGAGAGCTGATCTAAGTTGGTGGTGGTGGTCTGTTTCTTCCTTTCCAGTAATAGGCCTAGTGGCCTATTATAGTATCTTCCCACCCTTTCTATTCCTTCTCCCTTGAGGTCGATATCTCTGGAAGTCTTGGGAAGTCTTCCTTTTCTCATTCTTTCTGTATGTTGTTTCCATCTCTCTCTCCATAAAGATCAATTTATTATTATTATTATTATTAAGAGAGACCTCCAGGCAGTCAGAGACTCATCGAGGGAGGTCACATACTACACATACACACACCAGCTATCATACTTATTCTTGAATCCATCCATGTTGCCTGTACTCACAATATCCAATGGCAATCTATTCCAATCATGCACCACCCTCTGAGAGAAAAATCTAGTCCTCACCCCTTCTTAGCAGCCTTCATTCTCAGCTTCCAAGGATGCCCTCTCGTCCTTTCCCCACCCTACATAAATTGAAAAATTTCATCAATTGTGAAATCCTGTATGACCCTTTCAGAAGTTTGTTTTAAGTCTCAATCATATCTCCCCTCTTTCTCCTGTCTGCTAATGTCTACAAATTCTCAATCTGTCTTCATACTCAGTATTCCACAATCCTGATATAATTTTTAACACTCTATTTTGTACTCTCTCCAATATATCAGAATCACAACAGAAACCAGGAGACCAGATCTGCTCACAATAGTCCAAGTGAGTTCTTATCAAAGCCTTGTAAAGAGGCAAAAGTGGAGATTTCCATATTGTTTTTACTACTTCTTTTAATCTACATCCTTATCGGACACCTGCATTTATGTTCTGTGATTCAGATTTTTGCTTGGCTATCTTTATTTTAATTTGATTATTATTTATATATATATGTGTGTGTGTGTATTGAAGATTGCTTTAATTAACTGGTTATGAATGTTGTCTTCTCTTAAAATTTCCAGTAGCTTATTGCGATTGACTTTATCAAAAGACTTTTTATAATCAATGAATAATATATGGGTCTCTAAATTGAATTCTCTTGTTTTTTCTATCAGGAGCTTGAAAACGGACACTCTGCAACATCTACCTTTATGGAAACAATTTTGTTTTCCAAAAATATTTTCATAATATTTGGTTAATTTAGTCTTTAAGAGACTTGAATATATTTTATATCTGGTACTTAAAAGGCTAATGCCTCCATAGTTTTGACATTCTTAAATATTGCCTTTTTTGAAGATGGGATGATTATAGCATTTTGCCAATTTTCTGGTGATAATTGGCCATTTAGGATCTTATTTATGAAGTCTAGTAGTTTGTATCTGAAGTTGTCTCCAGAGCATTTGAAAAGTTTCATATCAATACCATCTTCTCCTGGGCTTCTATGGTTCTTGCATTGACTAAGTGTTGACTCTAAATCTTCAAGGGTAAAGGAGTCTGTTGAATTATTTGCAGTTAATGGTCTGAGAATGGATTGTCATCATTTGTCCATAATTCTTTATAGTATTTAAGCCAGTCCTCCAGAGGTATAGTATTGATCTTGATCAATTCTCTAAGGTTATTATTATTTTCTTATAAATTTATTCGTTTGTGTTTGAGGTGTAACAATATTGTTTTCTGAATTGTAATGAAATTGTTCCATTGAACTCTTTTACGTGTTTATCTTTTTTGCTATTGCCCTTTTGTGTTTATATTCATTTTCATCCTCATCCTGGGTCAAAGTTACGAAGAAAAAGAGGTCTTCGTAACTTTGACCCAGAAATCATGAAATTCATTGATAAAAAAAAAAAAATGCCAATGAAAATAGTAAGCACAAACAAAATACAAAGACCTCTTTTTCTTTTCCATTGTTTTTTTCATTCCCAAGATTTCTTGTGCTGAATGATTCCACTCTTCATTAATAGATTCATGTGAGGGTAGTTGCTGTAATTTTTCATGTATATTTTGCTGATATAGTTTTTTCTTATTGGATTCAGATAGGAGCTGACTTTGAACCTAGGTTATTGGTTGCTTGCTGACCATGTGAATTTATGAATGTCTTTGTGTATGAACATCGTATTCATTATTCGAAGATTATTGTAGATAGAGAAATCAATTAATCTTTGGCCATGCTACCCCTTATAGCAGTGATTACCAACCTTTTTGAGCTGAGCACTTTTAAGATGAGGAAACAGTACTGGGGGCACCTACCCTGCCATTTTAAAGCATTCAAACAATCAAGATAAATTTATGTTGTGGATAAATAAACAACAAAAGGATCATTATAATTTTGTTTTATTGGAAAGGAACAAAAATGTTTTAAACAAATTAAATAAACTGTGAAGAAAAATGGGGGGGACCACACTCCTACCAGGCGCGTCCCCGGGGGTAGCGGATGGGAGAAACCCAAATGGGTTGCTCTGAATAAAGAATAAAGAGCCGTGGACCTAAGGATGTAGCAGAGGCATGGCAAACTGGCTACATTATTATGCCAGTAACTTTCATGAGCAGGAGAAAGTCTACAAACCGAGATAGTGCTACTGCGTACGGGACAACCGACGCGCCTACTCAAAGACCACATTGAGTAGGTGAGAAATCAGCAATGTGGTCAGCCAAGGATGTGAAACATGTAGCCACCCTCAACGTAAGATCACTATACCGACCTGGAAAATTACAGTTAGTCCAGGAAAATTTAAAAAGACTGAAATGGAGTATTTTAGGTTTATCAGAGACACATTGGTGCGGAGATGGATTTATCAGAAGGAAGACTGTACTGCTCAGGAAGAAAAGATAACATACACAGAGAAGGAGTTGCATTACTAATTGAAAAGAAACTTACACACTCAGTAATTGAAATAAACCTAGTGTCTCCTAGAATAATAACAGCCAAACTTCAAGCAAAAGAAAAAAGGTCAAACAATTAAAATAATCCAAATATATGCACCAGACAGTAACCATTCAGAGGAAGAACTAGAAAATTTCTATGAAGAACTACAACAGGAAATAGATAATCCCAAAAATAGAGAACTCATGATAGTGATGGGAGATTTTAATGCTAAAATAGGACAGTTCACAGCAGACAAAAAAAGATGCAATGGGGAAATTTGGATACGGAGAGCTTAACGACAGAGGAGAACAATCACTCCACTTCTGTAAAGCAAACGATCTAATGATTACAAACACATTGTTCTATCAACTCCCTAATAATAAATATACATGGACATCCCCAGATGGTAATATAAAGAACTGCATAGACTATATCATCATAAACAAACAATGAAAAGATCAGTAAATAATGTACAAACATTAAGAAGTCTTGATTTTGACAGTGACCATGAAATATTAACTGCCAAAGTGAAGATAAAATTCAACAGGAAAAATAATATCAGAAAAGAAGAAAACATCAACCTATCAAAACTACAAGATAGCTCAAGCAGAAGTCGATTTTTAGAACAGATGTGGTTGAAATTAAAACCCTCCATCTTACAGAACAGCGGAAAATACTGGGAAGAAGGAAAAGAAACAGTGTTATCAATTACAAAAGACACTCTAGGTTCCAAACCCAAAATAAACAGTGGATAACCCAAGAAATCGTAGCTACCATAGAAGAGAAAAGAGAGGCCAAGATACTTGTAAACCAACAAAACAATGAAGAGAATAGAGAAAAATACAGAGCACTAAAAAATAAAGTTGATAACCTATGCAAAAAAAGCCAAAGAAAAATGGTTAGAAGAAAAAGCTAAGAAATGCCAAGAAGATGCCAACAAAACAACCTAAAAGTCTTCCATGATACTGTAAGAGAAATTACAAAGGAATTCTCAGCAAAAGCAGTAACAATGATAAACAACAAGATGACTGAAACCGGGAATATTGAATATATAAGAAAAATCTGGTCAAACCATTTTAAGACTATCTTCCACCAAGGAAACAAAACTACAATGCCAACAATAGAAGAAAATAATGATCACCCAAAAATTTTACAAGAAGAAGTTAGATACGCAATAAAACAGATGAAAAACAAAGCACCAGGCATTGATACTATCCCTACTGAACTGTGGTCATATGGAGGCAGCATATCAATAGAATATTTAACAACCCTATTCAATAAAATACTACAAACAGGAGAGATCCCAGATGACTGGAAACTGGAAAGATCATCCCAATATACAAGAAAGGAGACAAAAGAGATTGCAGAAATTACAGACCAATCAATTTACTCCCTCACACCTATAAAATATTCATAAGAATTATGCAAAATAGATTAAAAAACACCTACGAAGAAATGATGGGCATTGAACAAGCTGGTTTCTGAGGAAACTATTCAACAATAGACCAAATTTTCACATTACACCAACTAGCACAGCTCAGATGGGAAGACCATAAAGTATTATATTGTTGTTTTGTGGACTTTAAACAAGCTTTCGATAACATCAACAGAGAAATCCTTCTTAAAATTCTACTAGAAAAAGCAATAGACAAATATATAATACAGTTTCTGATAAAATATTACTCTAAGACAAATGCAATAATTAAAAAGGACACACTCACAACAGAACCCATAGAGATCCAAAAAGGAGTAATGCAAGGATGCCCATTATCCTCATGCCTATTCAACATATATCTAGAAGAAGTTGTAAAGAAAGCAATAGACAATGAGCCTGGAATCAATGTCAACGGTTTTAACATAAATAATATCAAATATGCAGATGATCTCGTCCTTCTTGCAAGAACCCCAAATGAACTACAAAAGTTGATCAGCAAGCTAAACGAAACCTGACCTGTAAAACATATGACATGACAATAAATATACAAAAGACAAAAGTGATGAAAATAGGGAGGAACAGAACTACCATCTCAGCCACCCTAAACGGAGAACAAATAGAACAAGTAGACAACTTCATATACCTTGGATCAAAACTAACAGAAACAATAGATGAACTCAAAACAATCAAAACACAGAATAGCGTTAGGATGGACCACCATGGGAAAATTACAGAAAATCTGGAAAACAAACAAGATATCTAAACAAGCCAAAATCAAATTATATGAAGCAATAATTATACCAACAGTCATCTATGGAGCAGAAGCGTGGACAGTTAAAAAAAGAGAGGAGAAAAAAACTGCTGGCATTTGAAATGAAATGCTTAAGAAAAATAAATAGAACAAGTTGGATAGAAAAGAAAACAAACATCACAGTCAGACAAGAACTATTGTATAAAAAGACAATAATAGAAAAAATTAGAAAACAACAGCTGAGATGGTTTGGACACACTGTACGCATGGAGGCAGACAGACTTCCTAACATCCTAATCAATACTTTTCCAACTGAAAAAAGAAGACTGGAAGACCAAGAATTACCTGGCTGAAATTAATAAAGAACATCTCGGGATGCAGAACATATAAGGATCTTTTTCGAACAGCAAGGAATAGAGAAGACTGGAAGATTCTGCTCAAGAGAAGACTCAACCCGTCTTAGACGGAAGAGAAGAAGAAGAAAAATGGATTTTAATTGGATCCTTGGAGTTGCATATCATTGACAAGTCCTTCGTAGTTGGGAATATAAGATGATGTTGCAGCTTGCAAACAATCATTGAGATGTTCATCCTTTAGTTGTGATCTGTATTTAGTTTTTATGGTGTTCATGGTGGAAAAAAATGACTCGCATAAGTATGTTAATCCAAAATAAGACGTTATCTTGTATGCTCAACTTTTCAAAACAGGAAATCTTTCTCTATCCACCAACTTCCAAAAGTTTCATCACCTTTATATGACTTTAATGTGATATCATTCCTGAGATCAAAAATTTCCAGTTCTACTTCTTTTGTTGTTGCATTGTTAAGGTTTGTAATTAGTTCAGCAATTTCGATCACACTTACGTCTGTAAAAGGGTTTTTAAAAAAATGATACCATTGGCTCAATAGTGTTGAACTGCTGAAACCTCTTGTCAAATTCTTCCTGAAGCACTTTAAGGGATTTAGCAAACGTTTCCAGAACAACCTCTCTGTTGTCGATCATTTTCTGCAGATTTGAGAAATGATTGAAGAAGAAGAATAAACCCAACATCAGAACTGAAGATAGGAACCATCAATATGAGGAGTATTAATGGAAAGGAAATCAAACTTACAGAAGAATTGGAAAGGTACCACGTGAACATAACTGGCATTACTGAGACAAAGAAGACAAAAACAGGTGAGTCTAGAAAATTATTTTGGGGCAATAATGATCAAGTAAAGGAAGGAGAAGTGATAGCATTTAACACCAAATATGAAGATTAACTTATTGATTAGAAGGCCGTTTCAAGTGGAGTTATGTGGGAAAATTTAGAATGTGGACATGGACAATGTAAACTTATTTATGCCTGTGGTCCCACAGAAGATTCTTCCAGGGAAGAAGTGGAGGAATATTTTAAGTCATTAGAGCAGACAGCTGACATAAAGAAAATGGAAGTAGTGGTTCTTATTGCAGAATAGGAAATGAATTTCACCAGACATAGAGGAACATTTTGGGAAAATTTGGAGAAAAGGACAAAGCTCATAATAATGGTATGTATTTACTGGATTTCTGCTCAGGACACGGACTAGTCATTACTAACACCATGTTTCAGCATAAAGATACAAGTTCACATGGAGAAAAGACAAGATACTCCTCATTTTCTTATTTCATATTGATGAAATAAGAAAACCATATTGACTACATCATTGTTGATAGTGATATCTTCATGCTCATTCAGGATACAAGAGTGTACAGAGGATTTGAAATTGGAAGTGACCATTACTTAGTACCAAGCACGATAAAAATGAATATTACATTCACAACAGTATGTATGATAGTTTTAAAAAGAATTAAAGTTGAGCAAATTGTAAACTCGACTATACAAACATTATTGAAGAAAAAAATGAAACATTGAAAACAAGAACCAAACTTTGTCTCAGTGGTGAAGAAGACATCGAATGGTTCAGCTTTAGAGGTGTGTGGCAAAGTTGTCAGCAAGGGTAGAAAAATAACACCACCATGGTGGACACAAGAAGTTAAAGAAGCAGTCCTGGAAAAGAAGAAAGCATATCAAAAGTTCCTAGCAAATACGTTGGCAGATGCCCTGAAAGAATACAGAGAAAGTTGCAAAAGAGGTATGCTATGCATAAAAGTAACTAAACAAAAGTCATGGGAAGACTTTGGTAATAATACAGAAAATAAATATCAGGAAGGTGGCAAAATGTTCTGGAGGCTATTGAAGAAGCTTTGAAATGGAGGAAAGGGTACTGTCAAAGGAATCAGATGATAAAGGTGACATAAATATTGAAGGTAAGGATATTCTAGATGTTCTGAGTAATTACTTTGAAAGACTGTTAAACGAACCAAGCAGTGACGGAACCATACTAGAAAATTTTTGAGAGGAATGCAAAGAGGAATACATATCAATACTTGAGGTAGAAAAACTCATCAAAAACGAAATGTGGAAAGGCAGCTGGAGTAGATGATATTTGACCAGAAATGCTTAACTATGGAGGTATAAAAGTTTTTCAATGACTGCACTACATGTTCAGAAGGTCGAATTTCCAATGATTGGAGTAGAGCTCTCATAGTACTCATCTATAAAAAATGGAATGTGAGAATTATAGAGGAATTACTCTACTAATGTTCCAGACAAGATTTATACAAGCATATTTGAAAAGAGGTTGAGAAAGATTGTGGAAGAGAAACTTGGCGAACAAGCTTTGTTCAAACCAAATAAAAGTTGTCAAGATCAGATTTTGACGTTACGACAAATAGTTGAGAAACTGCAGGAATATGACATCTGTACTTAAGTTTTGTAGATCTGGAAAATGCATATGACAAGGTGCCCACAGTAAAGCTTTTCCAAATGCTGCAATTATATGGAGTGAATGGAACATTATACAGAGCAATACATGGTCTATATTTAAGTTGTCAGTCAGCAATTAGAATTGAAGGAAATACGGAAAGATGGCTTGGTGTAAAATCAGGGTAAGACAAGGATGCACATTATCTCCACTCTTATTCATCATCTGTATGGATTGCATTATGATAGAAAGTAGCATCAAGCCTATATTAGAATTGCAGATGTCAAACTTAGCTCTTTTCTTTATGCAGATGATGCTGTACTCTTAAACACATCTAGGCAAGTCTCCAGGATTCACTAACTAAATTGAATGACAGCTTTAATAAATTTGGCATGAAAATCAGCAATATGGAATAAGAGAGAAACTAGCCAAAACACCAGACTAGCAGTATACAAAACCGTTTTAAGTTATTGATGTGAGAGTTAGGTTTGAAATAAAGCACATGATCAAAGATTAGAAACCACAGATATGAGAGTTCTGAGAAAAATTAGGGGAGTGAACTGATGGCATCATTGGCAGAATCATATTAAAAATGAAGATATTAGAAAGTAACTTGACATTATTAGCATTCAAGGGAAAAAAAAACTCCTCAGTGTCAGCAGAGCTAATCTAAGGTGGAATTGGCCCCTTAAATAGAATGGGTGAAGAAAGGTTAGCAGAATAAGTGTTTGGTGCCTAGATGGCAGGAAAGAGCCCCAGAGGAAGACCAAAGTCTAGGTGGATTGATTCAGTCAGAAGTGCCTAAGAAGCACAAAATGTTAGATATGACAATATTGGAGTGCTCACAAGTAATAGATTGATTTGAAGGAAAATTGTTGATAAGCAATTAATAACAATGTAAACTTAATCATCTAGTGCTGTCATAGTAACCTGAACAACCCCCCCCCTTGGAGGATACATATTAGAAAATTAATGATGATGTTATGCTGGTCACTGCTTTTTCTTAACACTTCATCAAATAGAAATTTTGAATTTCAGGACATGCCTAACCACTGCATGTTAATATTACCACAGAGATGCCAAACTGATTCTGTGCTAGCTAGCTTAGTTGATTTCAGTATACAATCAAGTATACAATCCATAAAATCTTCCTGATGGCTGGGATTTAGTTAACTATGATTGTGCACTTGGTTGGAAAAAGCTCGGGAATATTGTGTAAAACACAAGGACAGTTAAAAACTTGTATCAGACTGACTAAGTCAGCCAGTCTGATACAAGTTTGCAGGATTCCCTTGCCACAAAACAGATAATCACTTGGAAAACATGCATGATTAGATTAACATCTTGCCACATAACCTTTGTTGTTTTGTGGTTGAATAATGGTAAAAAAAAAAAAAAAAAAAAAAATCCAAATCTTTTCAGTTAAAGTAGTGATATATTTGCTCTATCAGATGACCTAACCTAACAAGTGGAACTTGTATTTATATTATTTTTCTAGTTAAGAATATGCAGTTGGCTGTCATAAAGGTTAAACTAAAATGGCTCCCTTAATTTCAGTTATTCTAGTGCAGTTACATCCTTATTCTAGCCAAGTAAACAAGCACATTTTCCAGACATTCATTCATTCTCATCTGGCAAATAAACCTGTTCTACAGATTGCATTAATTAGAAAACACATATGTGATCTGCCAACAATTTTTCATTGCCTGAAGTAGCTTGGAAAAAGTTTCTTGTTAGTCTTGAATTTCAGGATTAGTTGACATGTAGCCTTTTAACATGTATGGGACTAAATGTGCTTATTCCCATCCCCCTCCTAAAAAATGTAGTAAGCAAAGTGCACCTCACATTTAAAAAATGTAATACTAATGAGTTTCTCCTTCACTGAAAATAACCAGCTGATGCATCAAATGTTTGTGATGCACTGTAATATATGATGGTCTCTCTCCCTTCCTCCTCCCTTTCTACAGCTATTCCCCAGTGAATGAATGACTTTGTTATTCTTGTTAATGGTGATGATGACAACGAATCTACTTTTAGGTATTACCATCTTTATTTTTAATATCTTATTTCTATGAAATCAAATCACTTGTGTAAGCTTTTATTGAGTTGGCCACAAAGATAAATATAGCAGTTTCATTTTTGTTATTAAATGAAATTAATAAAGAGTATCACAATTTTTTTTTTTTTTTTGGTAGATATTCCTTGATCATAGGCCAAAAGAAGAAGTCAAAATGTTGGTATCAGCAAAAACAAATGGTGCTACACCTCTTGTAATGGCATCTCGTAATGGTCACCTAGAAGTAGAGGAATATCTTCTGGAAAAGTGTAATGCCGATATTGAACAGGTAGCTTGCATTCAAATTCATTTATATATATATATAAATGAATTTGAACTGATATATATATATATATATATATATATATATATATATATATATCAGTTTTCATTCCTAAATTATGTAATTTCTTATTCCCATCTTTCAGAATCTACATTTACCAACAGTGCAGAAACACTCACTTGGCAGTTTTAAGCTTAGTAGGCTTTCTTACCAAAAATCTAAATTATACTTAATAAGGTATGTGCAGTAACTTCACAACTAGGCTACTTGTACATTTTTTTTTTTTTTTTTTTTTGTTTTGTTATTCCCACTCACACTAGGGAAGAAGAGGGCTAAGTGGGCAAGGTTGTTGTTTTTTTCTATTTTTCAATTAATTTTCTGTGTTTTGTTTATTTTTTACGTAGTCTGGAAACCCTACTCTAGAGACCTAATGTGGAATTTTGAAGCCTCCAGTATGATGGACACACTGGGCAATGAATTCATCTCCTAAAGGCAATCACAAATTCCTCTGTCCACAGCAGGATTTGAACCCATGATCTGTTGATTGCAGAGTGTATCCACTAACCACTCAGCCAAATATTAAAGGCATCATCACATTAAATTGCCTTAGTATCCAGCTGAAGGGGAGTTAGCCGATCTCGTATAGAAGTAATAGTTCTTCATCTTACAAAATAGGCAGGCAGGCAGCCAGAATACATACACAACAGTTAACATATATAATATGCTGGCTGCATAGTCTTAGTTACTTTGGCCATAATGCCAAACAACTCCAACTCTTAGTATCCCATAATGCACAGCACTTCTTTTTGGACATATATATTGCTATTTTTAAGATAATGGAGAAATCACTGAAATATTTGATCTCTATTTAAATTTTTTAGGTCTGGAATGGCAATTTCAAAAGAAGAGCTGTGTAGTGTTTGTGAGTAAATTGGACATTATATGGAGTAATATAGTCTTTATATTAAAGCTGCAGTTGAAGAAACTGTAAGTTGTAATCATGAGAATTGAAGAAGCTATTGGAAGATGGTTTGACTTGTAAATTCAAGTGTAAGATAAGTGTTCATCTGAAGGGTTTCCAAAGTGCAATTGAGTTGATAAACTTGAACAGCATGTTCTGGTGATCAGTGGTCATTTTAAGCTAAAAACGTCCATCTACACTGAGTCAGTTTGACTCTATTATTGTGTTATAGGAACATTACTGAATATATATATTACATGTTCCCATACAACAGAGCAATGGAACTTGTATAATAATGTACATGTTTTCATGTTACATAGAAATTACTGTGTCCAGGTACCATATTGTAATTTCATTGTTTTGTTAATTACATTGGCTACAACTTTTCATGATTAGAATGCAGATGAAGGTAACATCACCTTCACATATACCGTTTAAATTTACCAGTCATTGCCTGTATGCATATTGACATTGCTCTTCCCACTGCATACGGACAAGCTTATTTTTGATGAGTATCACCTGTATCAACTGCTGCACAACCCAGACCCCAATACATAGGTTCATCTGTTCTTATCCACTTACTAGGAAAATGCACATTGAGGAGTGTTATTACCTCTGTTGAGATGTCTTTGTGTATTATCATGTTGCATCCATGTTCGACATCATGTTACAAGTGACCCATCCTCTAAATGCAGTAGTAGACTATTCTGCATGCTATTTTCTTTGTAATAATCTGCTGTGAGCACTTTCATTAGGAAGTATGGGCCAAAAAAATTGTTCTTAATAATCCATATGCCACACATATATTGGAAACCCATTTGAAAGCATGTTCCCCACCTAGTGGATTTTTTCTGTACGCAAATGTGAGAATTCTGTGTGTTGTTTATATCATCACAGAAGAATTGAGCATCATATGTAAACGATGCAAGAAAGAATATTTCAATGCCTGGAGCCATTTATGAAATGCACATAGGATTTGTGATTTTGGAGGTGGTGTTTGAACTATTGTCAGGTGAAATGGGTGTAGGCCAGTGATGGCGAACCTATGACAGCACTGACACACTTGAGGGTTTCAGGTGACACACCTTGGATGTTGAAAAATATTGGTATCTTGATGAAAAAACTGCGATAAATCGTGTAAGATCGCTCTCAGTTAAGGCGAGGTAGGTTTGTTCATTGAAAGAACTTTCTACCAGTAGTCAGCAACATGTAAGTTTGTAATTTCAGTTTATTAAATTAATTGTATAATATGAATTCATAGATTTTATATCGATATCCTATTAAATAAATAGCCTATTATGATATGTATAAGTCACCATCTATGATTATGTAGTTACATTTATAATGCATGTATGCAAGTGGCACATCAACAACATCAATATTTAAAAAAAAAAAAAAAGTTTGACACACCTGGGTAAAAAGGTTTGCCATCATAGTACAAATTTTCCATACTTGGACAATCATATATGGAATTATGCATATATTTGAATGTGGGCTTTGCTGCACTGTATCTAGAACATTATCTTCATGCTGCTATTGTGCACATTCCACATTCACTGGTGTTCCACTTCAGTGCACTGTGTCAACAGAAACAGTGCACACATTGGATGTGCACTGTTTCTGCAACAGAAACCTTGACATCCAATGGTGTTCTTACTTTAACAAGGTTTTGAGGATGTCCAGGGACATTATCCAGGAGAAGCAATGTCTTGGCTGGGAAATCATTTTCTTTACAGAAGCGAAGCATGGTAGGACAAAAATAATTTGTGTACCAATCTATAAAACATCTTGTGTAACCCAAGCTTTCTTGTTCCATTTCCAATAAACTGGCAGCATGGCTTTTAGACCCTTGAAGGCACATGGTGTCTGTGAATGGTACACCAACATTGGTTTAAGCTTCAAAGTTGCACCCAACAAAAGCATAAGTCTGTCTTTTGCAGCTCTAAAACTTGGAGCGGAACGTTCTTCACAGGAAATGAAGGTGTGTGATGGCAATTTTTTTCAAATAGAGCCCAGTCTCATCAACATTAAAAATGAGATCAGGAGGATGACTTCCGTGTTCTACATGGTCTTGAAATTCTTTAGGAAAAGCAGCAACATCTACACTTGCCATCTCACCACATAATTTGACACTATGGCACTTACTTCAAGACTTAAATCTCATGAACCAACCTTTGCTTCCTAAAAATGTTTCTTCGCCTCCATCTGTCTTTTTAAGATCCTCAAAAATTGTTTTTGCTTTCTCAGTTATAACAGCCTGCGTCAGAGGAATGTTTTTCTGATTCAAGTCATCCACCCATAATGATAATAATTTTTCCATTTTTTCATGAAGTTTATGCCTGCTGTAACTTGCATGTTTTGTAATTAGTACTGCCGTAGATTGTTGCACAGACTGTTTTATTCTATCTGCATTTTTCATAATTGTAATTACAGACATTAGCATGTGTCTGCCCATTTTCCATTCTTCGAATCACTGCCATCTTCTTTTCAAGTGTGATTGATTTCTGCACCTTCTTAACGCCAAGTTCTGCTAACTTTTCTGCACCTCTTTTATCAGACATGGCATGTAATTACGTACTTTATCAATTTAAATACGTGTGTATGTAAAAAAAAAAATTAAATAGAACAATTAGGTAGATTCAACAGTAAAACTAGGTTTGATACATATACGGCGTAGTAGCTCGATAAACACTCAAATACTGGAGTGCCTGCTAGCGTTGTTTTTCAGTCAGACCACACTACAGTAAGAAAGCATGCGCAGGCATCCGGTGTTATTGTGAATCGGCATAAATTGAACCGTCATAAACCGAGGGCTGCCTGTACTTAGTTAATTATTGTGGTTTCTTCACCAGCCTGGGTACTGTTGCAGAAACAGTGCATATTGTAACTGAAAAGGAACTAATGTTTTATCAAGGTGCTCTACAGGTCAGATAAAAACAAAGTTAATCAGAAAGTTAGGTTTCAGTTTTGAATGCCTTATTTCCCAATCTTTGGCAAATTAATGCAGCCATACTTATTGGGGGATTCGTAGATGATACTGAGTAAAAAGACTGAAACCTATAGCAACTTCCATGCAGCACAATTGTCATCCATTTATTCTTGTGTGAAGGAGTATCCAGAGCATGGTCTGCCAATTCTGACTTGTCATATTGATGATTGTAAGTTTCTGGTCTTAAGTCAGATGTCATGGCCTGTCCAGAGTAAGCTAGTGCCTGTGTAGAGTAAAAAGTTCCATATTATTTACATGGAACTTCATACACTCTTGAATGAGCAGGAGTGATCCTTCAAAGAATGGATGAAAGTTACTAGTTGGGCATATGGTGTTGTAGTTTGAAGATGGCATGATGATTATTTTTCTGAAGAGCTTTAGCTAAAGTTATTTATAAAAACTATAAAAAATATTTTTGTGCATTATCAGAAATATTTTTGATGATGCATAGAAAAGGACACTCTGGAAGTCAGTGATGGGGGTCAGCAGTCCCATTTCTCACTGTATCAGATTATTCATTTCAGCCTTGTCTTTTCTATAAATACTTTCATGGATGCTGCTTCACTGAACTGGCATCCATCATTCCTTCACTTTCTGCTATACCTGTTAAAACCTGAGCAGGACAGCAACAATCACAAAGCTTATGGTCCAACTTCAAAGAAATCAGATCTGTTTCTCCTCCTCTTTTATTTCAGCTGCATGTATTCTGTGAACAGTCTTCTCAATGTAGTATTTCCTGCTATCCTTCAGCTCTTCAAAAAAATATATCATTTCTTGTTAATATATGTGCCACCATTGTGATATATGCTCTGCCATTTCTCACATGGGATTTATATATAATTGTTATTGGTTGAACCTTCTTACCAGGTAAGAGCTATGTCTGTCAAATTTAGTATAACTTCCAGTAATTTAAACAAGGATAAGCTTCAGTTTAGCCATCCATTAATGGGTATTCAGATGAAATTGTTTGGCAAACAAAATTTCCAGGTGCGTAGTTCAATAGTCTTACCAGTAAATTCAGTTTGGATGGTATGAATTTTTGAACTTTTTCTTATCATATTTTATAATATCAGATTAATAGCATTATGGCTCAGGAATGTCCAAACTTTTCATCAGTTGATTATAGTACAGCAATCCCTCGATTAATGCGCCTAATGCGTTCTTTAAAACAGGCGCATTAATCAAATATAATGACCTATGGGAAAATGTATAATTCGTTCCTCAGATTTCATTTTTGACCCTGAATTTTTTTTATAAAAGAATTAGGGTATGTCTCAGGGCCTAGTTAAAGGAAAATCATGAAGCTAAAAGACGATAAAACATTCAGAATATAAATTTATTATTCTGCTCTTCTTAACAAAGAATTGAGCTAACATAGTTTGGCAGGCATTCTGTTTCTTTTTTTCATACAACTGATGGTATGGCCCTATTGCCTCTTCTGCAAATTTTACTGGTTCTCTCTTCAGGGTCAGTCTCTAAGCATTGCTGCTTAAAAACATCGATTGTACGAAAATTATTTTCAAATTGTTTCTGTGAAACCTCTTTGGGCTTGTCAGTGATTAAATTTTCTTCATATTCAGGATCTTCCCACTGTCAGAATCACTCAACTTCTCAGAATGAGATTTAATTAACTTAGATTCATTTGAAAAGCCTCTAAATACATTTGCACAATGTGGAAGAATGTGCTTCCAAACGGCTCGCATATTGCCAGCAGTAATTTCATTCGACCCTGCGACTTTATAACCAGGCTGAGATTTCTCTGATTTGGCTAGAAAAGTCTTGGAAGGCATTTGCTTCCATTCGTCGACATTAAATATTTGTTGATCACAATCGTCCCCTTCTTGCACAGTTTTCTTCAAAATCTATGGATATCTCCTTATTTGCACCTGCAGCTTCGCCTGTGATTAGAACATTGTGTAGGCTATTTCTCTTTTTGAAATGCTCAAATCACCCAGCACTAATGTGGAATTCCTCTTCTTTTCCATCATTGATAGCCCTTTCTTTCCAGGTTACAAAGAGACAATGCTTTTGATTTAATAAGGCCAGTGTTTAGCGGGATCCGTTTTTGGTTACAATCTTCGATCCATATAAAAAGAAGTCTCTGTAATTCAATCATTATAATACTTTGATTTCGAGTGCCTGCATGATGAACTTGCAGCAGCCTTACCTTTCTCTTTGTATTCAGCAGTTGATTCACCCATTTTTGTGTTCTTGTCCTATCTTTGCTCTGGACTCGTCTTGTTCATTTTTTTTATTATTTCAAGTTTTTCTTCCAATCAGATTACTTTTCGAATCATTTCCACGCTTCTATTTTTTGCTCACTAATTCTTTTACTCATGATTAAAGGTTAGGTAAATAATTTAAAATAAAAAAGTAAGGAAAACAATTGCATGAGATATGATCAGCAAAAATGCTATGTAAAGCAGACGACATAAATTTTGGCAGTGAATTTGGAACATAGTACATGGAAATAGTTAGTATGACATTAAAAAATAACTTCATAAAATGTTTCAAATCAGTAACTAAATTATTTCATCCTGGCGAGTGATTTTTTAAAATAGTTAGCCATAAAAAATGTATAGATCGAAAATTTTTAAAATCGGTAACATTTATTTTTAAGATGTATATAGGCGCACTAATCAAATTTGGGTATCGAAAAAAAAATTACTCATTAATCGAGGGATTGCTGTACATCACTTTGGACTTATTTCGTATCTAGCTGTACTGTGAACAGGTGGCATAAGTCTTGTCATTGTTCTCACCTTTATCCACTGATGTGCTGTTTGGTTGCAGCAGATTAATATAACATAACATTAATAAATATATAACACTAATGTGTTATATATATATATATATATATATATATATTTATCACAACCACACAAGAGGCCACGAAGTCCATAGGGCAATAAATGCCATGTGTGAACTTTGAAGGTCAGGAGCAAAGTAATTGTTGATATTCTTCTTGATGATCTGCATGCTTAGGAAATACTGCATGGAGAAAGCTGTTCCATTTCACAGAACCGAGGTAGATGGAATAAAAGACAACTGGGGATAACGTGTTTGATGATTGTGTAATTTATCTGTAAATGGAGGATGGGGAGGGCATAATGTATGCCAGTTCTCGAACAATGACTCCAGAGGTACCTGTAGAAGAGACAATGTGGAAGCTGTCTTTGAGACAGAGGCCAAAGATAAGAGAGGAGTCATCACTTAACTGAACTAGGCTCTTTTAGTTGTTGAAAGTTTTTCCACTTGGTTATACTATAAATTAAATATACCAAGAAATTATATATTTGGTTTAATCCTTTATCCAAGTGTAAGCAAACACGTTTACGCCTGAACTATTTTCATGACTGGGTCAACTCGTGGTAAAGGTGGTATGACTCCTTAGTACATATTTCCACATACCTTTGCAGGCATATATAATGCTACGTTATGGGAAGGGTCACTACCCAGACTGGTTTCGACCTTTATTGAGGTTTCATCAATGGGAGCCAGACCCAGAAGTGATACCAAGGTTGAAGTAATGCAGAAGTCATATTTTCATATCCAAGTTGCCAAAAGGTGTCACACTTCATTATTAAAATACTCTGGATTAGAGATAGTTGTTGAAAGTTTTTCCACTTGGAAAAACAATTTGCATTATGGGATACCAAGGCAAGTGATGGGAAGTCATACCACCTTTACCACGAGTTGACCCAGTCCTGAAAATAGTTCAGGCGCAAACTTGTTTGCTTACACTTCAATAAAGGATTAAACCAAGTATATAATTTCTTGGTATCTTTAATTTATAGGCTCTTTTAGACTTCATCAAATGTTTAGAGAAATGTTGGTCTCTCTCTCCATTTGTGGAGAGAGAGGGGGGTATTCCAAGGTTGTTGGGAGGGCAGGATATTTGCACACAGTGAGCAACTAGTTAGAAGAGAAACAATATTTTTGAGCAAAAAAAGGATGTCAAGTTTTCTGGACGTTTATATGATTATGCTTGTAGGCAGACTATTTTGGAAGTGTTGAAGGTGACTAGGTTGTTGTTTCCCCATTACCTGATAGTATGAAGATTGATGTTCAGAATTCTTAGCATTGATGATCTTGAAGCTTGAGATGTTTGAACAATGTAATTCATTGTGTGAGTGGAGAGTGCTGTCATTAGTAAAACTTTGAATAGGGTCTGTGATCAGTGAGAGCCGGTCATTTATATATATATATATATATATATATATAAGGAAGAGGATTGATGAAATAATGCCCTGAGGAACACCTGCATTAATAGAAGAAACTAAATAGAGAACACCTCCCTCTTTACATGTACTTGTTCAAGTACGTGTAACACCTCCCTCCTTATACGTAACAACCAGATAGAAAATTGGCAATCCAAGACAAAAGAAATAAGATGTAAGATGGCATTTGCCGAGAAGCCCTCAATGCCAAACCCTATCAGATGCCTTGGAAATGTCAAGTGACATCACAGGTTTCTCCATGGTACATGTCCAGAAGTCAAGAGTTATCATTTCGTTTATGTAATGCTTATTTAAAAGTTAGAGGGTGCTTAATCAAAGCTGTATAACTGAGGTGAGACCTCCACGTAGCCTTTAAAGGAATGCAGAGAACTAACCAGGGCTTCTAACCTAATGTCCAGTCCTCACCTTCTCAAGGTGCACCCTGTTAGGTGCATTAGGATGAGCTAGAAATTTGGGATTTAGACAACCAAATTGCATTCTTATTGACTTAACCACAAATAAAATGATGGTACAACATGATGACAGAATTTCATACCATGTGGGGCATCACCAGTTTAAACAAGGCCCCCGTTGTTTTTGCCAAGTAACTAGGGTGAACAGCGAAAAGTCATCTACCTGAAACAGACCCAACTTAGCATCACCAGAGTTTGATATCAGTACTATCAACATAAGAAGCTTGAATGGCAAAGAAATGGAGCTGACTGAGGAATTGGATAAGTACCAGATCGACATAATAGGGGTGACTGAAACAAAAAAGACAAACTGGTGAGATCTTTCTGAGCAATAATTCAAAATGTTATATTCAGGCAATAACAATCAGAGAAAAGAAGTAGCTATAGTATTCAACACTAAATACAAGACTAATCTTCTTGAATGTCAGGCAATATCAAGTAAAGCGGTGTGGGCAAATATCAGAATGGGAAACTGGACAATGAATCTTATTTGTGTCAATGGTTCCACAGAAGGTTCTATTAAGGTAGAAGTGGAGGAATTTTTTGAAGCTTTAGAGAAAGCAACTGACACAAAGATAAAAAGTTGGTCCTTGTTGGGGATCTAAATAGCAGAGAAGAAAATGATTGTTGGACATGCTGAAATATTTTGGAAAATTTGGAGAAAAGAGCAAAGTTAGTAATAATGGCAAATACCTGTTGGATTTTCTGCTCAGGACATGGACTGGTTATTACTACCAAAATGTCCCAACATAAAAACGTGCATAAATTCACATGGAGAGAAGTGACAAGGAATAAGAAAAGTCTCATTGACTATGTCATTGTTGATAGTGATGTTTTCTCCCTGGTGCAGGACACCAGAGTGTACAGAGGATTTGAAATTGTGATCACCATTTTGTCTTGAGCAAGATAAAATTGAATTTCATATTGAAAAGAAGAACATGTAAGATAATTTTAAAGCAAATAAAAGTTGACAGATCTCAGATGTGAACTGTAGATTAAAATACACAAAAATTATTCAAGAGAAAATGAATTGGAATTGAGAACAGGAACCAAATCTTGGAAATTCAGTGGCAAGACCTGAAGTAAACATTGATTGATTCAGCCACAGAAGCACGTGGTGAGGTTGTACGCAAGGATAGAAAATCACAACTCCATGGAGGACACAGGAAGGTAAAGAGCCAGTGAATGAAAAGTAAAAAGTTCCTGGTGAATAAGTTAGCTTGTACTACTCTTAGAGAATATAGAGACAATGTAAGAAAGCTAAACAAAAGTCATGGGAAAACTTTCGCAAGAACATGGAAAATAAATATCAGGAAGGCTGCAAAATATTCTGGAAGTTGTTGAAAAAGCTCAGAAATGGAGCAAAAAGTGCTGTAAAAGGAATTAGAGATGATAAAGGTAACATGAAAACAGGAGAAAAAGATATCCTTGATGTATGGAGTAATTACTATGAAAAATTGCTAAATGAAACAAGCATTGATAGCACAGTGGTAAAAAACAATCAACAGGCATGCAATCAGGAATACATATCCATACTTGAAGTAGAAAAAGCCTGAAATGTTGGAAGGCAGCTGGAGTAGATGATATTCGACCAGAAGTGCTTAAGTATGGAGGTATAAAAGTGTTACAGTGGCTGCTCTGCATAGTTTAGAAAAGAGGGACGAATTCCAGATAATTGGAGTAGAGCTCTCATAGTACCCATAAACAAAATGGAAATAAAACTGAATGTGAGTGTTACTGAGTGTTCCTGTTAAGATTTATGCAAGTATACTTGAGAAGTAGTTGAAGACGTGGAAGGCTTGGTAAAGAACAAGGTGGATTCAGGCCAAATAGAGACTGTCAGGATCAGATTTTTACTTTACAACAAATAGTTGAGAAATCATGGGAATATAACAAAGATCTCTATTTATGTTTTGTAGATCTGAAAAAGGCACATGAAAAGGTGCCAAGAGAAAAGCTATTCAAAGCACTACAGTTGTATGGTGTCAACACGGCATCATATCAAGCAATACTTAGTCTTTATCTGAGTTGTAAGTTAGCAATTAGAATTGAATTAAGTACAGGAAGATGGTTTAATGTTAAATTTGTGTCAGACAAGGATGTACATTAGCTCCTCTGTTATTCATTATCTATATGGATCACATTATGAAGGAAAGTATTATATTAAACCTGATATCAAAATTGGAAATATTAATTTCAGCTCTTTACTTTATGCAGATGATGATATACTTCTAAATAAATCCAGTACAAGTCTGCAAGATTCTCTGACTAAATTGAATAGTTGTTGTAATAGATATGGTATGAAGGTCAGCAATAAAAAGACAAAGACAACGAAAATAGGTAGAATCATTGAAAATGTCAACTGTGTTGTGAATGGAGAACCTGTGGAACAAGTAAAACATTTCAGCTATTTAGGCACGATTTTTAGTGAAGATGCTAAAATAAATATGGAAGTAGAATCAACATAGCTGGTATGGTAGGAAGTCAACTGTATAAATTTATATGGAATAGGAGAGAAATTAGTCAAAACACTAAATTAGCTGTATACAAAACAGTGTTCAAACCAATTTTAACTTATGGATCTGAGAGTTGGGTTAGAAATAAAATACTTGACCAAAGAGTAGAGATCACATATATGAGAGTCCTGAGAAAGATTAGGGATGCAAACAGATGGCATCAGTAGCAATATCATATTAAAAATGAGTATATTAGGAAAGAACTTGACATCGTTAACATCCATGAATATGTTAGATCCAATCCAGGTGGTATGGTTACTTAAATAGAATGGGAGGGGAAAGTTTAGCAAAACAAGTGTTCTCCACCAGGTTGGCAGGAAAAAGACCCAGAGGAAGACCAAGATTATAGGTGGATTGATCCAGTAAAAAGCACCTTAAAAGACAGAAATATAAGATCTGGTAATGTTGGAGTCTTGACAGATAACAGATTGATTTGGACGAAATTGTTGATAGGAAGTTAATAATGAGGTAAGTTCTTCATGTAGTACTATCATAATACTGTATACCCCTTGAGAGTACATGCCAGTAATTTGATCAAGTGAATTCTACTTTTGCTATGTGCAGGTTGTTCACGACTGTTAAGCGATTGATAGTATCACTTACATGGTTAGACTGATCAGTGGATTCAAAAGGTTGTGTGACTTAGAATGTTACTGATTTTGAAACTGTTAACAGATCATATGACATTTGTTATTTTTACTAATGTATATAATTTTTATGAAAACCTTTGATCTTGAACTTCAAAAGTGCTGGTTTACATTCATAATAAACTTTAATGGAATTAATTCAGCACAAAGAGAAATAGTTAAATAACAGGTTTAATCTTCTCAAAATTTCATCTCTGTGAGAGAGGCATCTTCAGGAATGGTGTTCTTCAGAAATGATGTTCCCAAGCTTTCATTATTTTAATGAAAGCTTGGGAACATCAGATGAGCATTTCGCTGGAAGGTTTGTGAAAAAGAACGCTCTTGGTTCAGATGAGTTTTTTGACTGATTAATTGTAATTAAGTGTATGTTTATATGTAAGAGTTGTAATAGAAGTTGGGCGCTTGCAGTGTTTGTAGTGTGGACTTGTTTGTTTGTGTTTGTTTACAAAATCATTAAACTTACAGCAGAGCATAGTAACTGGAAAGGAGAGATGGCATGGATTTATATTTGTCTCTACATGAGTTGAATTATAATTTTAGTTGTTTTGTGAAATGTGAGGTGTGCTGTATGCATTCATTAAATTATCTCCATGAATTATGGATATTTAAGGTAGGTGGAAGTAGGGTGTGTGTACAAAGTGTGATCTGAATACTGACTTGATGTGCGGTAATGTGTCAGTAACTGAAGGTTATAGCGAGTATGCCACGAGAAGGATGAGGTGCTTGTCTGATAACAAAAGAGCTGCAAAATAATAGTAAAAAAAACAATACAAGTGTACCAAGAATTGAAAAGCAGAGTTCATTTAACAGTAAGGTGGTGAGCGATGTTGACGCTGAATGGGCATTTGTGACTGGCAATTAAATAAAGTGAATGATGGCAAAAAAAATGATGCAAGATTTGAAAGTGTTTGAGTTGAAGATGAAGCAGTAGATGAGATGATTGCAGAGTGAAATGAAGAAAATTGTAGATATGTATGGAAGAGTGAAGAAGACGAAAAAGAATGGTGTTGGTATGTAAGAGGTAATGAAAAATCCGCTGGTGGTGGTGTATGGAGATTCAATTATTAGAGATGTGGTAAATGAGAAGATATGTTAGGTTTGTTTTCCTGGAGGTAAAATTAATATAGGGATTGAGGCATTGAATATGTGGAGTAAGTGAGCAAAAGAGTTGGTACTGGTAATAGGAACAAATGACTTGACTGGGAACAAAAAAAAAAATGCAAGATTTGATATCATGAGGTTGTTGAGAAGGATAAAAGATAATAATATTCAAGGAAAGTTAGTCAGTGTGTTCACAGGTATGACAGTGATTAGGTCCGAGAGCAAAGATTGAGAATGATATGATAGCAGAAATGCGTGAGAAGAAAGGAGTGCAGTTTGTTAATGTGTGAAATGAATTTGAAGGATGAATTGATGGAAGAATGATGGACTGCATTTAAATAGTTTTGGTGTGAGTCATCTGGAGAGACTACTACTGGTTGGAAGAGCAAGTAAGAAGCAGTGTGAAAGAGCAGGAGAGTAAGGAAGGAGATATTGAAGTGGTGCTTATGAATGAAGAAGTGGGTAGCATGAGTGTAGAGAATGAAAGAACAAGTGTGCCAGACAAACTGGGAAAGTAAGTGACTCAGGGTGGACAGGAACACAGCATTAAAAAGGTTGATACTCAAAGAGGGTGTGTGTGTGTGTGAGAGAGAGAGAGAACATGAAGGGAATAGGATGGCCTTGGAAGGTGAGGAAAACAGTGTTTGCTTTGAAGACATTGCTTCTTGGAAGAGTATAGAGGGAAAAAAATGGCACGAGGAAGGTATGGAGAATGCACACCTAATAAGTGGTATTAGAGAAATTTGTTATAGATCCAGGAATGAGCTGTTATGTTGGTATACGAATGCTGGAAGTATCAGAAACAAGGGGAAATGAAATAGTTGCATTGATTGAGCTTGTTCACCCAAAACCTTTTGAAATAAGTAAGACATAGTTGGACAAGGATGACATCTTGACATGAATAGGTGGAAGATTATAAAGTATTTTGTGAAGATAGAAAGGGTAAAAGAGGAGGTGGAGTGCTATTGATGATAGAAATAGAGTTAAGTCCATATAAGGTAGAGGTCCAAGAGGTTAATAGTGGCAGTGGTTTAGAGGCAGTATGGTGTGAGATAAATAGAATGAAATACTTAGATGTTATAGACCTAGTAATGTGGATGGTAGTGACCATGAAATGTATAATCGAATTAGCCAAGCAAATAAGAAAAGGGTGATTTTAAGTGAAAATGTGTTGCTCAAGTTTTTGAGGGACCTACCTCAGGCAGTATGTAACAGAGGGCACACGAAGATTAAGGGTCTTCGATTTGATTATCTCATCATGGGATGTTGTTATAAATGAGGTGTCAAATCATCCTCCAGTTAGTGAGGGTGACCATGAAGTGATTACCTGGGTGGTTGCCAACCACATGAGGAAAGGGCACATAAAGCTAGTGATTATGAGAAGTTCAGGAGACTGCTTGCAGCTGTTGCATGGAATGAGGAGTTTGGTGGAAAGGAGATCAATGTTCTTTGTATGATATTCAAGAACTATCTAGCTATAGATGAATGAAGAGATTAAGTATGCAAAACAGAAGAAAAAGGCATTATGGAGGCAATGTAAAATGAGAGGTAATAATCAATTCCATGAGGATTACAAAGAACAGGCAAGGAGAATGACTCAGTTGGTAAGGATAGTGAAAAGTACAGTATGAGCAGCAATTAGCTAATGAAGCAAAAAAAAAAAAAAGATTATGGAAGGATGACATTGATTGGAGAAAATGGTATAAGAACAACTGCAGCAGTGAATATAGTTGAGATATTTAATGAGCATTTCATAAATGTCTTTCATTCTCATGAATGTGACATCATGAAGAGTTTGAGCTGTGGATGATGAGGAGAGACTAAGTGAGCAAGAGCTATATAGGGACTTGAGCAAACTTGATGTTAATAAGGATGTGGGACTAGATTATATATCACCATGTATTTTGAAGGAATGTGCCAAGGAGTTGATGTCTGCCTTGACATGTTTGTTTAATATGTCTTACATTAGGTCAAGTTCCAAAGAAATAGAAGGAAGGCAAGCTAGTGCTGCTTCATAAGAGAGGTGACAGAATTCACGCATCAAATTATAGGCCTATCTGTGTGTCAGTTGTTGTGGTTAAAATGTTAGAGAGGCTGGTGAGAACCAGAATTAGGTCGATAACAATGGTATTATCTTTGATGGACAGACAGCATGGATTTGCTAAAGGGAGATCATGTTTTAGTAATCTACTTACTTATTACAATAAGGTGACAGCAACATTGGAGATGGATACACAGTAGTATACCTAGACTTTGCAAAGGATTTTGATGGATTACCGTGTGATAAGTTGATAGTCAAACTAGAGCGGATGTTGTTGGATATTAGACTGGTGCATTGGATTGGAGATTGGCTGTCTGATAGGTATCAAGAAGTTGGGTACAGGAGAACAATATCCCAGAAGATGAAAGTCACTAGTGGTGTGTCTTAGGGGTCTCTTTTAGGGTTATTGCTGTTTAATCTGCATGCTAACAATATTGGAGAAGATTTGGATGAGAATATTCAGTTGTTTTCAGATGATGCAAAAGTTAGGGACAAAGTATGAGATGTAGAGCAGATCTTGTGGCCTTACAAGAAGACTTGAATAGATTGAGTGAATGGGCATGGAGTGGGAATGCCAGTTCAATGTTGCAAAATGTAAGGTTTTAAAATTTGGGAAATAAAGATGGGATGCAGAATTTATGTTTGGTGATGATATATTGTTAGAGGTTGGAGGAAGTGATGGTGGATTAGGTTCTAAAATTTAGAGGACACATTGCCAAAATTGTGAGGACAACATAACTAATTCTGGGAATGATGCATAGGACACTAACTTGTAGAAGTAAGGAGATTCTGCTTTCATTTATAAGGGCTTGATTAAGCCACATATGAACTGCTGTGCACAGTTTTGGTCACTAGTTTTAAAAAGGATGAATAGATGTTGGAAAGGGTCCAGAGGTGATTGATGTAGTTTCTGATCTCTAGAATGTTGAATATGAAGAAAGGTTGAGAAGATGCAGTTTACAGAGTGTAGGCCTCTTGTTCTCCCCAATCTCCAACCATAAAATGTATGTAGATTGGGGAGAACAAGAGGCCATCTCTGGAAGCTGTAAGGAGGGAATGAGAAGCATGTTTTTTTTTTTTTTTTTTTTTTTTCATGCAAAGTTGTTAATGAGTGGAATGCATTTCCTCAGGTTGTGGTATGGTGTCTGCAGAGAATTTGAATGTGTTTAAGGCAAGATATGATGAGCTGTGTCTGTTACAGACCACCTAGATGAGTCTGACTTCATGTGGTCTTATGATAATGATGATAATTAAAACCTAAAGTGCTATGAGGGGCACCCCCTCTATGGGTGCAGTTTGCTTAACCTTAGCTGTTTGTCAGGAGACCAAATAATTAAAGTTTCCCAAATCTTGGGACATTTAACACAACCATACTTATTAAGACTATTAATGCTGGATTTTAAATCTGCTGATTCTAAAAAGATCCTTTTGTGATGAAGTATAATAGTTTTCGATCTGATCCTGTACATATTCTCAATATCTGGGGCACTTCAGAAAAAAACAGCCAGAACTTTAAAGAAATATAATCTCTGCACTTGTTTCATGCCTCATTTGAAGCTGGCTTACCTTCTCTGCTCTCCTAAGGATCCACTTTGTCCACTCCTTGTTCTCTGTTTACAAAGTTCCTTGTTCTTGCAACTTACCATATTATGGTCAAACTGGGAGATTTGCTAACCTCTACCTAGAAGAACACAAAATACATCTGCCTTCACAATTATGTGTTCAGTCAGGTCTAGCGGACCATGCCTTTGATACCTTGCATAGGACCAGTTGGAATAAAACTATTATGCTTCATGACAGCAAATATAAAATTAAAAAACTTGAAAGACTTCCAAGATTTGGGGAATTTTAATTCTTAGGCCTCTCACCTAATAGCTAAAGCTAGCCAGTTGTACTCATACAGGGTGCCCCTCATACGACATGGTGAAAAAAAAAAAAAAAAAAAAGTACTGAACTTTGACACCCATTTACTCCATAACATATATCTTTGTAGTTATTCAGTACTTTTATCTACTTCTCGTTGTGTGTTATTAAAATTTTAATATTGTATTCCTGAAGGTGTCTCTGTGAAAGATAAAATATTGAAATGATTGAAACCTGCTGTTTCATTATTTCACTTTGTGCTGTATTTGTGGCCTTAAATTTTATTAAGAGCACATTATTGGATCTTTCAGCACCTAGATATGCAATACTGATAGATAATGATTCTTCTATTGCATTGTTGGATAGGAAGATAGTGTCATTAGATGAAAGCATTTATGAAATTGTCACCATACTTTGATTGAACAGAAAGTAAAAACACTGAACTTGTTGGAACCATGAAAACAAACTGAACTGCCTGAATCTTATCGTCAGCAATAGAATTTTTTTACTCTAGTAATAAAAGTTTCTGTTTTTAGAAATAGAAAAAAAAAAAAAAACATGGTTGCTGAAGATAAGATTCAGGCAGTTCAGGTTGTTTTCCTGATTCCAATGAGTTTTTTTTTTTTTTTAAGATTCAAAGTCATATTTGAGATGGTGAAGATTGTTACTACTGCAGTGTAGATGGTTTATTAGAAATGAAGTTCATGAAGCAAAGGAGATTGGCACTTATTTTTGAACTCTTTCTGAATAAACTTAAGAGTTTGTTGCATGATACTAATAACAAGAAGCCTTCCATATTCTTGTACAATAAGTATGAAAGAGACTCAGATACCTACATTGATAAAAGTAATAAGGTATAAGGACTACCGCTAGAATATTTGTGGTAATTTTAATAGTAATTGTGAGCCTTTGTAGTTAAGTCAGTAACAACAGTGTACTTTGGTTTTCAAAATCTGATATCAAATTCCATCTAGAACATGGAATTTAAAATCAGATGTAAATGAATATTCAAAATCAGCTGTAAATCTATAGCAATGCACTAGTATTTTGAGTGGACTAAGTATTTTTTTTTTTTTAATGTATGTTTGTTAATTTGTTTTTTTTTTTACATAATTTGGAAACTGCACTTGAGTCCAAACATAGAACTTTTTCAAGCCATTGCTTGAAAAAGTTCTATGTTTTAAAAGCCATTTCAGGCCTTTATCAAGCAGAATGGTGGTCTCACATTGGGGAGGGATGAAATTCATATCCCATCTAAAAAAAAAAAATTACAAACACCCATGACAGTATTGAAACCCGTGTCCTCTTGTTTGGAGAGCAAGTACTTGAACTACTCAGCTAATCAGGACAGCAAATATGTACAGATTATTATTATTATTATCTAAGACCTCAAGGGAGTCAAGGACTCATCGAGGAAGGCTATAAATCACTCAAACCAGCTATCATACCTTTCCTTAAATTCATTCACACTAGATGCACTAACTACCCCTAAGGGCAAATTATTCCACTCATTCACAGCTCTGGGAGAAAGACCTAGCTCTTACCCCTTTCTTGACTGTGAACAAACTTAACTTCCATGGATTCTCCCATGTTCTCTCCCCACCTTCCGTATAACAAAAAATTTCATCAGTTGAAATCCTATAACAGACCCATTCAAAAGTTTATAGACCTCTATCATATCATCCCCTCCTTCTCCTGCTGCAATCCACATATTCGCAATCTGTCCTCATGATCTAAATCCCATAATCTGGATATAATCTTTGTAACTCTTCCTTGCGCCCTTTCCACAGCTTCTTTATCCCCTTGGTTTTGGGGTACCAAATCTGTGCACAATAATCTAGATGTGATCTTATCAAAGCCTTAATAACCAGAAATTGATGTAGGATATATTTCTTATATTTATTTGAGTGTACTTATTTTAATTTTTAATTATTTGTTGTGGTTGTATGTAAACAGAAAGTCATGATATGATAATATTGTGTAAATATCTCATTCTAGGTTGGTTCTGTAACATTTGAAGGAGAAACCATTGAAGGTGCCCCTCCTTTATGGTGTGCAGCCGCTGCTGGTCATTTGAATGTTGTAAGATCCTTAATTGGCCATAGAGCATCAGTTAACAGTACAACTAAAACAAACTCTACACCACTAAGGGCTGCTTGTTTCGATGGTCACTTTGAAATAGTCAAATATCTTATTGAAAGTGGTGCAGACATTGAAATTGCAAATCGACATGGCCACACCTGCCTCATGATTGCTTGTTATAAAGGCCATTTCAAAATTGCAAAGTATCTTATTGAATGTGGTGCTGATGTAAATAGAAAAAGTGTAAAAGGTAGGTATTTTTATAATAGTTCCTATCATAGTTTATAAAGAAGGTAAAGTATGGGGGTAAATCAGTTTTTGCCAGCATTTTTTTTCTTCATCATTGTCTCATATCATACTATTATGACATTCCAAACATTGTCAATGTGCATACTAGTGTGATGTGATTTTTATGGTCATACTGATATTTATTGGCACATCACCAATGCAGGACAAATTGGTCTTCATATCACTCAATGAGTGCTTGGTGCTAATTTAAGATATAGATAGATTGATGTCCATACATTACAGTATGGGCTGGTTGCCAAAGATTCTCAACCACTGTAGACTGCATTTTGTTAATTTCCAAAATTAGTTTTCGAAATGATGTGATAAGTATCTAAATTTAGAGGTTATGTTGAAAAATAATTTCAGGATTCCTCTTTTATTTGTGTATTTGGACATGTTCTTGGTAATATCATATGTCAATAAATATTGGTAGAATCTTTTGATTTATTTTCATTGTGAAGATAAAATATACAGATTTTCTAATAATTTCTAATAGAGTAGATTCTGGCTAGAATCTAGTACAGAAATATTTTTTAATTAATTTTATCAGTTGTGAATAATTTTTATGGGACTTAATTTTTAAATAAAATTTTTGAAGAGTTAAATATTTCCAACATTGTTATTTGTAGATAAGTCCTAAACAAGCTTGTTTTCAGATTTTGAATATTTCAAATGCTCTTTTCAAGCACTTGTAAAGAGAAAAAGAGGAAACTTACTAAGGCTCTGTGGATTACTGAAGGGTCAGAGCTAGATAACTGGGATGAAACTCTTCCACAGTCCTTAAGGAATGTGGTGAATAAAGAAGTGCAGATCTTCTCATATCTGTACTTCTTTATTCAGAATCCATCTGGATACAAAATAATTAAGGATGTGTTGCCAGTTTTGGGCTTAGGCAACCAAAACTGTAATTCTGTATTGACTTAAAATCACAAACATGGTACAGCATAAACTAATATCATGCAGGTTAGTGTGTTGCCTAGTTACAACAGAGTGCCCTACTCTTGCTGTCAGGGAACCAGGACAAATAATGAAAAGTCAACTACTGAATAACTGCAGACTTTATAGAATTGAGGATGCATTGTGAATATTAGAAACATAAATGCAAAAAAGCTGAAGCAGCATAGAAACAGTTTGTTAACGTAATGTTATTGAGACTGAGAAGACTGAAGTAAAAATGATTTATTCAAGCAATCAGTCCTGTAAGCATTAATCTAAATCATCCATCTTCAAGTTGGACTGGGAAAATTGGAAAAGAGGAACCTAGTTGAAGTTATGAATATTGAGATCACCTAGAAAGTTGAGTTCACAGTTTATGTAATTTGAACAGCAGAGTTACTTTTATATTTATTATATTTTTATATAAAATATTTTTTATATTTTATATTATAATATTATAATAATATAATATTATATTTTATATTATATATTTTATATTTATCATCTAGGTCCACCTACTCACTGATGAGACCTCATAAAAGGTCAAAACTGGTCTGGGTAGTGACCTTCTCTCATAGTGTAGAACAGTACTACATCTCCTAGGAGCTGTGTTTTACATTATGAGAAAATATTAAGGAAAGGTGAGCAGAGCTTGCTCCATCTTTATTACGAGTTGCCCTGGCATTGCACTACCAGGTGTTGGCTTATGCTTGGATTCGCCGAACTTTATATAGTTATCTATTTTCTATATTCGGCATGAAACTTAGATTAGATTTCCTATCTTTGAGTTTCTTATTCGGCTAAGAAATAATGTGGTATTCAATATCCACTTAATTTTGATTACTTTTATATATTATAAATGGCCGAGTGGTTAGTGTATCAGCTCTCCAGCCAAGAGGCTATGGGTTCGAATCCCACCATACGCATGGATGTTTGTGATTGTGAAAATACTACTGGTGGTAGGCAGTAGATGGCATTGGTGTAGATGATGATGGTAGTTGTGGAGACAGAGTTGTAGAGTAGGCACCTTATCCTGATGAGTCTTTGGATTCCTTGGAGGTGTCAGGTAATAATAATAAGATAAATTGGTTCTATCATTTTTTTTTTAATTGTTAAAGTTTACAAGAATACTACTATCTGGCAATAAGACATCTGCAAGGCTCCAGAAATCCACTCACCCTCTTGCCACATCAGTTATCAGAGACAAGTGTCAAGTGAATTATACATCTTATTCTTCCGACACCTACTGAAGTAGGTTTGCAATTGTAATATAGTATTGTCTTAAGCTTATTTTCACAACTCATAACAAGAATTAGAGTAATTAAATGCTTGAAACAATTTACATAAAAGGTTTTTTTAATACTGTTATTTAAAAAATAATGTTGCAGAGGCAAGTCTGTTTGTCAAAAGTGAGTCAGTCTGACTCAACAGTCAGTGCTTCCAACTTTCTTGTTGTTTTTGCGAATTTTATTTTTTTTCCATATCATTGGTTTTTTAAAACATCATCTATAACAATATTTATAAAAAGTAGACCAATACCTTGGACAAGTGAAATGTTTTTGTAGTTAGTAGATTTATGTTGTATTTCTGGAGTCCTGCTTATCTGAATCATCTGTCTTGATTCAAAAAAATAAAATTAATTCAGTTAGTTCTAATCACAAACTTAAAACTTTCACTGTACATGTTTATGCTTTCAGCAGATTTTCTCACAAGAGAAAACATAGTGATTTTATGTATTTCTTTCTGTGTGAGAACAAAAATGATCTGTTTGTATATTCTCCAGAGATAAATCATCAATAAGTGTAATGCAGTGAGGCTAAGTATAAGAATAGCAATTATTTTTGTAATTTAAGTATAATCTTGAATTATTTAGATATTACAAAGGCAGCTGATCCTGAAGGAATTCCATCCATCGTGCTCAAGAAATGTGCTCCTGAACTAATACCTGTTTTCTATCATCTATTCACTAAACTGTACTCAGCCGACATCCACCTTTCAGCATGGAAAAAAGCTCATATACAACCATTTCTCACATCAGTTTTGTCTAAAGTAATGGAGAAGGTTATCAACAGTAACTTTGCCAACACCTTGAGAACTATCTAATTAGTGACCACCAGTATGGATTTTACCAGTCTAGATCCACAGGAAATCTCTTAGCCTATCTTGTGCACCTTTGGATCCATTCCATGGTAAAGTTTGAAGAAATCTGTGTGATTTCTCTTGGCATCTCTAAGACTTTTGATAGGGTCTATTGAGGGCTTCTCACCGAGTTACCATAATTTGGACTGCCTATACTTGTGTAAATGGATTGAGAGTTTTCTCTCATTGATCTCTGTGTGTAATGGTGAATGATGTTCTCTCCACAGACTTTCCTGTCTATGCTGGTGTCCCTCAGAGCTCTGTCATTTCATGCACTCTCTTCGTGATTTATATAAATGACCTGCTCTCATTGCAAACCCTATTCATAATTTTGCTGATGATAATGCACTCCACTCACACTACTCATATGACAGGCTTACTGTGCTCAAACATCTCAGGTTTCAAGATCATCTGTTATAAGTGCCTTGAACACTGATCTCCACAATATCCTTGATTGGAGTGAAAGCAACCTAGTCGACTTCAGTGTTTCCAAAATGCAGTTTTGCTTGTTTTCTTGTAAAAAAATAAAGACCTCAGATCTTCTTCGCTTTTAATAATGCTCAGCTCAGCAGTGAAGACTAAATCTCTCTTCTTGGATTGACTCTTACTCCAAACCTTTCCTGGCACGATTATATCACTTCTATAGCATAACAGTTTCCAAAAAACTTGGTATACTTTTCTTGTCAAGATGGTACTTTTCTGCCAAACAGTTACTTATCTGTACAAATCCTAAATCTGGCGAACATGGAAATACTGTTCTCATTTTTGGGGTGGTGCACCTAAGACCTCCCTAAAAAAATTTTATGCTGTTCAGAAAAGGGCACTCCATTTGATTAATGGCACTTATCTTACAGATTGACTCTCTTCAGCAACTTTCCCATAGATCAGTTTCTGCATTGTGTCTGTTCTACAGATATTTCCATGACCATTGTTCAGCAGAACTTGCATTCATTATACCTCCCATCTCTGCCAGATGTACAGGAACTTGAGCAACAGCTGCTCATCATCCCTTTACAGTTGGACTGCATACTCACTGAACTTGCTACTCCCAGTCATCTTTCATTCGTTCCACCTTAATTCTTTGGAACAGTCTCCATCATGAAGCACTTCCAAAAAGACTACAATTTTCCACAGTTCAAGAAGAATATCAACAGATTACTGTATTCTTGACCATGCACTCATGCAGCAGCTGTTTGCTATAGGCTCCTCTGTCTTTCGTGTGTAGGTTAAAAAGAAAAACATGCAATTAAATCCAGAGCTACAGTTATTTGTCATCAGAATGTTTCATAAGTGTTAGTTCTTTATCACTGTGGACAGTAATTTCCTTCTGCTCTTTCTTTGGTCTTTCAATTTTGAAGTAAAAATTATTTTAATTAAAAAAATAAATATACAAAACTCTTAGCGATATTCTGAATTTTAAGGCACTGAATTATATATGAAGTATAATTCAAAGCACTTGGGATACCTGCTTCCTAGTCATCTGTAATCGTGTTGTCTCCCAGTAATTCTAGCAGTGAGCAATAATTAATGATAATTTTTCAATTCATGAAACTCTAAATTTTGCCCTTTAAAAAAATTTAATTGCATGCACACATGTTATGTAATTTATTTTGTTTTTTATATTAACTGTTCATGTCATATGCAGCTTAATTTTGGCATCATGTGGATATTAAAGATCCAACATTATTTCAAAGCTGAATATATGTAGAAACTTTGGACATTTTAAAATTTTGATCAGAGAGCTTATGAAAATACAATCCTTGTTATCAGAGTTCCCTTAGCTTGCACTACTTAAGACATGAGCATTGCACAAGCATCCTTATATGTGCTTTTCATTAATGCATTGATCGATCCTGTGGAAACCTTTATCAAAATGCACTAATAAAAGGTGAATATATGGACCCTTTGGAACTACTCATGTCAAGTAGTGCAAGCTAAGGCAACTCTGATGCCAAGGGTTGTATTCTCATAAGCTCTCTGGTCAAAATTTTGAAACTTCTGAAGTAATATATATATATATATTAGGATTTGAAATAATGTTGGATCTTTAATATCCACTAGATAAATAAAATGTTTCAATAATATGTTTTAAATAAACTTGTTTCATGGCTTTTGAACATTCTCACAGGTAGTCAAGAAAACTGAGCTTATTCTTTAGTGAATGATAAGTAGTATACATATGTGTCATTCAAAAAAACTGTAAAACCATAAATCATCATCAACAAATTCCTGCCATGTACCTTCAAGGGATGTACAGGATATGATAGTACTACATGAAAAAAATTACATCATTACTAACTTCCTATCTACAATTTTCCTACAAATCAGTCTGTCACTTGTCAAGACTCCAACATTATCAGATCTTATATTTCTATTGTCTAAGGCACTTTGTACCATATCAATCCACCTATATCTTGGTCTTCCTCTGGGTCATTTTCCTGCCAACCTGGCAGAGAACACTTGTTTTGCTAATCTTTCTTCACCCATTCTGTTTAAGTGACCATACCACCTGAGATTAGCTCTGCTAACGCATTCCTGGATGCTGACAATGTCAAGTTCTTTCCTAATATCCTCTTTTTTTAATATGATGTTGCCATTGATGCCATCTGTTCACACCTATAATCTTTCTCAGGACTCTCATATCGACGGTCTCTGGTTTTTGGTCAAGTGTTTTACTTCTGACACAGCTCTCAGATCCATAAGTTAAAACTGGTTTGAACACTGTCTTGTATACAGCTAATTTAGTGTTCCGACTAATTTCTCTCTTATTGCGTATGAATTTATTCAATTGACTTCCCACCATACCAGTTTTGCTGATTCTGTTGTCTATTACTAAATTTAATTTACCATCTTCACTAAAAATCGTGCCTAAGTAGCTGAAATGTTTTACTTGTTCCACAGGTTTGGCATTCACAACACAGTTGAGATTTTCAATGATTCTGCCTATTTTCATTGTCTTTGTCTTTTTTATTGCTGACCTTCATACCATATCTATTACAATAGTTATTCAATTTAGTCAAAGAATCTTGCGGATTTATTTAGAAGTATAACATCATTCTCATAAAGCAAAGAGCTGACATTAACATCTCCAATTTTTCAAAATTGGAGATGTTAATGTCCGATTTTTATGTGTTTAATACCACTTTCCTTGATATTGCGATCCATATAGATAATGAATAACAGAGGGGATAATGTACATCCTTGTCTCACACCAGATTTAACAGTAAACCATCTTCCTGTACTTCTTTCGATTCTAACTGCTGACTCAACTCAAATAAAGACTAAGTATTGCATGATATAATGCCTCATTGACACCATATAACTGTAGTGTATTGAATAGCTTCTCTCTTGGCACCTTGTCATATGCCTTTTCCAAATCGACAAAACTTAAATATAGATCTTTGTTATATTCCCATGCTTTCTCGACTATTTGTCGTAAAGTGAAGATCTGATCCTGACAGTCTCTATTTGCCCTGAATCCAGCTTGTTCTTCACCCAGCTTTTCTTCCACAATTCTTCTCAATCGTTTCTCAAGTATACTTGCAAAGATCTTGCCAGGAACACTCAGTAAGGAAATACCTCTGTAATTCTCACATTCAGTTTTATTTGCCTTTTTTATATGGGTACTATGAGAGCTCTACTCCAATCATCGGGAATTCGTCCCTCTGTCCAGGCTTTCTGAACTAGCAGTGCAGCTACTGTAAGACTTTTATACCACCATACTTCAGCATTTCTGGTCGAATATCATCTACTTGCTGCCTTTCCACATTTTAAGCCTTTGATGGCTTTTTCTACTTCAAGTATGGATATGTATTCCTGGCTGCATGCCTGGTCAGTGTTTTTTACCACTGTGCTGTCATCATTGCTTGTTTCATTTAGCAGTTTTTCAAAGTAATTACTCCATACTTCAAGGATATCTTTTTCTTCCGTTTTCATGTCATTTTTATCATCTCTAACTCCTTTTACAGTACTCTTTCCACCATTCCTAAGCTTCTTCAACAACCTCCAGAATATTTTGCCACCTTCTTGATATTTATTTTCTATATTCTTGCCAAAGTCCTCCCATGGCTTTTGTTTAACTAGTTTTGCACAATGTTTAGCATTCCTGCATTTGTCTCTGTATTCTAAACAAAGATAAATTCACTGCCTCTTTAACTTCCTATGTCCACCATGGAGTTCTAATTTTTCTATCCTTGCAGACAACTTCAAAAAAACCATAAATATAGCCCCCAAATCATATACATAAGCATGCACGTTCAGGTCTCTTTTTTTTTGCGCTTTTGAAGTTATGCAGTGCATGTTTCATTCAAATTTGGGATTTCTCCATTGTAATAATGAACAGCATGTTGCAGCACATTCTGGTGTAACATAACATGTAAGCAGTGAGTGCCCATGAAGTTTAATTTTGCATGTGAGTAGTGTTTGTCTTCTCATTATGGTAAGTCTAAATTTTGCAAATTTTTATTTTAAAGATTTAATTTGGCTCAATAGAGGGAAAAAAGCACCAAGAAAAGCAATTTCTTCGGAAAAGAAAATTGCAATTTTAGATTGCTTAGGAGAGGGATTTATGGCGATTGGTATAATTTTTAATTTAGGCAAATCTACTATAAGAGCAATTAAAAAGAATGAAGTCGAATAAGAAAATCTGTATTTCTGGCACAAAACTAAGTGCCAAATTATCATCATACTCAAGAGATGCTTTATTAATAAAAATGGAACGAGCACTCATAATTTGGATTGAAGAATTAACTCGAAGAATTCCTATAAGTGGTTATTTAATTAAACAAAAACTCTTCAGTTTTAGATCAGGTGAAGGAATTTGAGCCATTACTTCTGCTTCCCATGCTGATAATGAATTTTTGGCTAGCAAAGGATGGCTAACCAGGTTTTTAAAATCGAATGCACTTCATGATGTGAAGTGCATTCGATTTGCAGCAGCAGATGAAGCAGCCAAAAATTTTCAAGAGAAGTTAGCCAAATTATTGAATATGGTGGGTATTTCCCGATCAAGTGTTTAACACTGCCGAAACAGGATTGTTTTAGAAGAAAATACCTAGTCAAACTTGCATCGCAAAGTCTGAGAAAAAAGCAAGCAAAGATTGAGTAACGTTGTTACTTTGTAGCAGTGCATCAGGGGATCTAATGTTAAAACCCTTCCTAGTAAATTGATCTCTAATACCACATGCTGTAAAATGCAAAGATCTAAAACAGATCTTTGCATTTTACATTGGATGCTGCGGATACATTGGATGGCTAATACAAAGGCCTGTGTAACAACTGCTGTATTTACTGAATGGTTTCAATAATTGCTTTGTACCAGAAGTGGAAACATATATGAAGCAAAAAGCTCTCGATTTTAAAATTTTATTAATTGCTGACAATGCACTAAGTCATCCACATTTAGAATATCCAAATGTGCAGGTAGTGTTTTTTCCACCCAAAACAACAAGCAATATTCAGCAATTAGATCAAGGCATAATTGTTACTTTTAAAAAATGTTACATCAAGCACACTTTTCAATTTATATTGGATAAACTGTATCCAATAACGTCAGTTACTGTTAATGAATCATTAACAGTAACTGACATGTGGAAAAAAATTTCTATTTTGCACTGTTTAAATCATGTTGCATCTGCTATCACTAAAATAAGACCACAAACTTTAGATGCCTGCTGGAAAGCAGCTTGGCCTGGATGTGTTGCAAACAGTGCAACCATTCAAACATCTACATTATTAGCTGAAATCATTACTTTGGCACATGAAATGAAGATTTTGATTCATTTAGGCAGAATGATGTAGACGAATTTCTTGTGGATAATGCCTTAAGTGACGATGATATCATTAGATATCAATTAACTTTAGATATCGTCGAAGATCCAGAAAAAGATAGTGAAGCGGAAGAAAACCCTGTCCCCCTCACTGCAAATATAATTCGAAAAGGTCTTGAACTGTGCCATAAATTGGAAAATCATTTTCTTGTTAATGACACAAATTCTGAACGGGCCTTTAAATTCCAACATGAGCTGAAGAACTATATGTCTGGATATCGTGAGCTGTATAAGAAATTAGTAAAATCATCATCGCAAAGTTTAAACACTAATTACATTGTCAGAAGAAAAAAATCAACACAGAACAAGGGTGAAGCTAATTCTGTTTGTGAAGAACCATACAGATCTGATGCGCTGACTAGCTCTTCTGGTGATGGACGCGATTTCGCAAAGTTTGCAAACATTGCTAAATATTGTCTAATCCTATCCTTCTCGTCCATCCTAGGATGGGTTGAGTCCCCTTCTAATGATTATTGGCATATTAATGTGCCAGTTTGCCACTCCTGGTGCATCCCCTAAGGGCGATATTCACGACTGTAATCCGTGTGTGTTCACAGGCCAGTTTGCTTGCTTGCAGGATGAAAAACCCCAGATAAACTTGGGGGGGGGGGGGGGGGGAACCTGTTATTCACGTCCAAGACCAGCTAATTTGGCTATGGCTGAGGAAGATCCTTAAGCTCCTCATGTCGCCGACGGGAATCGAACCTAGGACACTCCTTCCCCAGGCATATGGTTGCGAAGCGCACAGTCACTAGGCTAATCGTGTGGACTATTGTCTAATAGCGACGATAATTCTGATGAAAAAATGTAAAAAAAATTGTTACTTTTCAATAAAATTAAATGAATAAAGTTTTAAAATAAACTTAGGCATTCTTATTTTCCTGAATTTTTATAAACTTTTTCATGCGATTTTAAGTTTTTTTTAATTCATTGCTTCGGTTTAATGTGGTTTTAGAAAATTATGGAATGTGTCCCTAATTTTTCAATGTAGTTAGGTCTTTTTTGTGTGATTTTTTTATATGCAGTTTTCTGTGGAACGTACTGCTGCATAAAAAGAGACCCGACTGTATGATCATCTTTATTTACTAGACTTAAACAGGATGGAGGGAAAACAGCACAAGTGTCACGAATGAAAAAGTTTTAAGTTAAAATCAAAAGCTAGTGAGCTTACCTTTCAGTTCATTTCTCTTCTTAGCAGAAGGTTCCAGCCAGCATTTACAATCTTAATATGCACATAGGAAACTCATAGAAGGTATATACTATTGTGTGTGTGTGTGTGTGTGTGTGTGTGTGTGCATGCCAGATTCAAGACCCTAATTCAGAACACTTTGTACCAGTTACTGGTTAAAAGAGAGAGTGAGTGAGAAATCTGAAATTTTTGGTGTTTTGGTTGTTAATTATCATATCTTTTAAATGCCCTTATGACAGATAAATGTCTTATAACACAAAAAATAGATTTATTTTAGAATATTGCAAGATTGATTGTCATTTTTTTTTTAAACTACGAGATCTATACATCTAAATTTATTCAGTATGTGTGAAATCACTAAGTTTCTTTACTTACTTTGGATTATAAGTATTGGGATATTCTAATATTCACTTCCTTATTTATAGGTAATACTGCATTGCATGATTGTGCAGAATCTGGAAGTCTTGATATTTTAAAGCTCTTATTAGCAAATGGAGCCAGAATGGATGTTGATTCCTTTGGAATGACCCCACTTTTAGCAGCAGCTGTAACAGGCCATACTCCCATTGTTGAATATCTTATTTCGATGCCTTCATGTACAAAGAAAGAAATGATCGATGCTCTAGAGCTTCTTGGTGCCACATATGTGGATAAGAAAAGAGATATGCTAGGTGCAATTAAGTGGTGGCGAAGGGCTATGGAAGAGAGGTACACAAATAGCATTGTTCCATTGGAAAAACCATTATCTCCTTCTCCAATTGCAGCATATGAAAATGCCACAGAAGTTCGTAGCTTAAGCCATCTTGAAGAATTGATATGTGATCCCGATGAAATGCGAATGCAGGCATTACTTGTGCGAGAAAGAATTCTTGGTCCTGCTCATCCTGATACTTCATATTATATCCGTTATAGAGGTGCAGTATATGCAGATACAGGTAATTTTGAAAGATGTATTCGACTCTGGATGTATGCTTTAGATGTTCAGCAGAGGGTTTTAGAACCACTAAGTCCAATGACACAGAGTAGCCTTCTATCCTTTGCTGAACTGTTTTCTTTTATGATGTCAGAAACTTGGACAAGAACACGCCGTATTCCACCAGTTTCGTTTCCAGATGTACTTGGTGTATTTCAGAGAGCATTGCGAGAGGTGGAAACTGCGATGCAACATGTATCTAAAGTGCCACCAGCAGAGCGTGATTCAAGTCACTTCCATAGGACACTAATTATAGTCATGCACCTTATTGGCCTTATGTGCAGATTACAGCCTCACATTACTACTGAACAAGATATGGAATTAAAACAAAGTGTATATAAATTAGTTAGAATGAATCCTCGAGCTCGCAATGGCTGGACCCCATTGCATTTAGCATGTTTCAGAGACTCATCATCAGTTGGACGTTATCCTGTCTGCACTTTTCCATCACCAGAAGTTGTTGACCTTTTGTTAGAAGTTGGAGCTTGTCCAAATGCAGTAGATTATGACAATAATACTGCATTACATGTAGCTGCTATGAATAAACCTTGTGCTCGAGCTGTTTTTAAAACTCTCTTGAACCATGGTGCCCACTTAGATTTGTGCAATTTAGAACATAAAACCCCACTCTATCTTGCACGCAGTGTCCCTCTTCTAGATGTCTATCCCCTTCGCTACCTCAATCTCCAATGCTTGTGTGCACAAGTAATCAGAAAGTATGTTATCCCCTTTAAAGGATTAGTTCCTAAGAAGCTAGAGACATTCATAGAGGTACATTGATTTGTATTATGTAATCTTGGATGCATATAGTCAGAAAGATTTTGCTGTGTGTAGGTATGTATGTATATCCATTTTTGGTGTGTAATTTGTGCTAAACACTGTTTTTATCATCTTTGCTTAGATGCAGTTGACATATGTTGTACTAAAAAGTTAACTTGTTCATTTTTTACCCTTTCTCTACATATAATTTCTTTCTAAGATATTGTTCTCTGCAGATCTCCTTAATGACCATACCATTAAACCAAAAAAAAAAAAAAAAGCAAGAAAGAAATAAGTGTAATTTATTATTTGTAGCACTAACATGTGAATGCATTGAATACGATAAAGCATAACTATTTTGTTCATATTTCCTAGCTGAATTCTGCTTGTTTTAAATCATATGTTAAAAGAAATTCACTGCTTTTAGTGGCTGCTTAAAACTCATTTGTGGATTTTTTTTTTAACCTTAAGGTTTGATAGGAGAGTTGTAATTATTTACAAATGTGCATAAAGGAACTGCGCTATAATTGCTGTTGAAAAATCTTTAGGTAATCAAGTGTAGAAAAAGTTTAAAAAAAGACTGAGAGAGAAGTTGGTGATTGTATAGTTTTTATATTGATGTACATGTATTTTAATTTTCTAATATCAGTATTATAACAAAAAAATAATAATAATAAATAAAATAATAATCCAGACTATCAGTTGTTCTGAGACCATTTTTAGTAAATGATTTGCAATATAATTTCTTTACAATAATAAAAAAATATATTCAGAAATATTTGTAACAACTGGCAGTTTTTCTGTGTGGATGACAACATACATTTATATAAATACATTAAGATTATTCATTATCAACCTAGAAAGTTTAAAAGAAATTACTGATTCCTTAGTTGATTTTAATTATTAATTTAAAAAAAAAATCAAGTTTCTCTTTACAGTGCTTATTGGACAGTGCAAAAATAGAAACTATTTGATCAGCACTGAGTAGAATAAGTTTGTTATTTCATGCAATGTTTTCTTTTGTCTTTCTTGCATAGTTTTATTTATTATCTTGCTATTTGTTACTATAATATTAGTTAATTGAGTGGAAAAGCTTGAGTTAATTTTATAAAGGAAATATTTGAGTTATAACCACTCGTAAATTATAGAAATTTTTCTCTTCTAGTTCACTGGACTATAATATCTTATAACAAGGAATAATTCTGGTGTTAATATTGATCCATTCATTAGGCAGAATTCAAAACAGTATTACAAAGAAGCTGTTATTGAATAATTTGTCATTAAAATATGCTTACTATTATTCTTTGTGTACATCTGGTGAGCATTGGTCATAACTACCAGATTGAGCAATTCCACTTGTCTTTACTGCTTCTCCTTCTACCATTCAGATATCAGGTTTCTACTGTAAAGGTTGGTAAGAGATGTGCAGACATTACCATGGCATAGTATTAAAGATTGCAGATTAGTAGATAACCTTTATGCACAATTGTATTTATGCAATTTTAACCACCTTAGGTAAGCATATATGCTTAACTTTAATGTCTTCTGCTACTTCTCAGAGCTGTTTTAGGGAAGGAAAAATGTTAGTTTTATAATGAAATTTATGCTGAATAAGCTACATATTTTGCATTATTACCTAGGTATTTAATTAATATGCTCCCTTTTCTCCTTTAGATTTTATATAAAAGAAAAATAACTTAAAAAAAATTTATCATTGGTTTTCACCCATACATCTAAATTTAAAATTCGTGATCAATAATAAATATTGGTAATTCACAACATAGAATGCATGGTACTGAGCAAGGTAATAGAATAAAATATAATTTTGATAGCTGTTCTTCTCCTTGCTTAGGAGCAAATTTACAGTTCACATTCAACAAAAAACTAAGTCTAAATAACAAAAAAAAAAAAAAAAAAATCCAGTTGAATGTTTTCAAGCGGTTAAAAATTCTGAAATTTAAACATTTATTTGTTGACATATCTATAAATTATGATACAAACCTTAAACAGTATTGAAAATAAATTTAGAAAGAGACCAAATATTTGCTATGTTAAAGGCTTCTCTTTTCCTAGATCTACAAGTCATAAGACTTGTTGTACAACTATTTTACTGAACTTAGAAATTTCCTAGTATGTAAATTTTGATAATATGCTTTTTGCTTCCACATTTCCATTAGCACCTCATGTCCTATCCCATTTGACTTATTTTTAGTACTCAGCGTTTAATGGGATCTGTTACATCATGATAACAGATTATGAAATTTATCAAGTATTTTTATTAGAGTTGAAGAAGGTAGGATAAGAAAGAATCATCTTTCTTCAAAAAAGCATTGTGTTAAAACTGATATTAAGATTATTCTCCTGATAAAACAATTATCGTACTGTCAGACAATATAATTGAGCGTGATTCTTTTTTGAGAATTCATGACACTTCTGGTGGCCTTGGAGTGTGTAACAAAAGTATTCAAACCAGATCAGAAATAACTTTCTGTTCAATAAATATGATAATTCCTAACTTATTTTTCCTTTACTGAAATTATGGTACTTCTCTATACTATAATTTCAGCTGGAGATGCTTATTTATTACAAGATAGATTTTGAGAAAAAAGTTTTACTTAATTAAATATGAGGCACTCACACAACACAATTAAAGAAAAGCATTGTGATATAGTATCTGCTTATTGTGTTTGAATTGCCAGTATTTAAACACCAAGTACCATAAAAATATAGTTGTTACTGAACAGTAGATAAGATTTTGCTTCCATCTGTTTCTTGCATATTAAATAATATCAAAATATTTTTGGTAGATTATTTTAAATCAGAAAATAATAGGATTTTTGCTAGTCTGCTACAGGAAATTCACCTAAATATTATCCTAACATAGAGTACAATTTCATACTTTTATAATTTTGCATAAAAATTACACTAGAGTTTAATGATAAAAATTTTGGAAGCCCATTATTGGCATGTGTTATTTGAAGGATTTAGCAAGCCACTACCAAAGGTTTTTAATTAATATATATATAAAAAGCTCAAATGGAAGAGGAAATATACACGTGATAATTCATGTCACCGTATCTTCCAAGTTGCCACCACTGTCATTATAGTAATTAAATGGATTTGGAGAATCTGGTCTTTAGACATATATACATATTTTTTCTTTAACTATAAAATACTTAACTTGAAATGCAAGTTTTAACAAAATAATCAGATCTTTTTTTTTTCTCTGTTGTAGTTACTTCGAGTATTCTAAAAATGTCGATTACTCTTTGAAGTATAAGTCTCCATATTTAATAGGCTGAGAGATTTGTTTATATGTTGAGTTCATATAAGATTCTCCAAACTGCAAAAATTGGTGAATATACCTCTAGCTCAGTGACAGTAACTGGAATGTTAAATAATTGTTAAATAAATATAACAAACTATATTGTTATTATTGTATTTCTCTTATTCTTTATAAGGCTTCTATAACACTATTATTACAGAAATGATTTCCACACATGCACTCAAATGGCTTTTAATAAATTCATAACATAATCAGACTAAAATAAAGTTAATGACTGTTAAATTATTTAAGGAATTTATAACGTATGCTGGAAAATTAATTAAAAGAAACTTTAATAAATACTTCCTATATTTCGGCAATGTCACATTGCCATCTTCATGGGAACATACAAATATGGCACGTGCACGCAGGCACTACAAAAAAGCAAATAAGGCAGAAGATAAGAAACTACTGTTGTTCCTAAAGTCCTAACGGTGCTCCCTAGTGAGCTATATTGGGTTGTCTTGGCCGTTGGTCTGAATTTCTCATGATGTAAGTCTCCCAAATTTTGGGGCAGTTACATGCACCCAAATTTGTTGAGGTTTTTTACATGCACCCAAATTTGGAACGTTTTTTAGAGCTGAGGCTGATTCTGTGAATAATCTTTCATACTTAAACTTGCTGCGGTGTATTACTTTGGCTTTCTTCCAACATATTCTGTGGTGGGTATCTAGAGCATGGTCTGCAAGCCCAGAGTGGCTGTATTGGTGACAGAGTCCTGTTCACATTGAAAAAAGAGGAAAACAAAAGCCTCCCCTTTCTTAGACACTCAAACAAGATGTAGCTGTATGCATCGTGCGATAGTTTCATCTCCTGAAAAATAAAGATACACGTAAATTCAGAAGCAAAAATCCCACTGAGATATCACTCGCCAGCCTGATGGATCCTTGGTTTTCTCTGTTTATAGAAAACCCACCCATACAGGCAGATACATTCACCAGCAATCCCCCCCCCTCACAACAATATGGGGTTATTAAAACACTATATAACAGGACAAAATTAATCTGTTCAGATGAAAATACCCTAACCACTGAACTAAACCACATCCTTAATACTTTCTTAGCCAATCGCTACAACCCCTCCAAAAATTATTAAAATCAGTAAACCACAAGCCCCCTCCCCAATAAAGATTACACTGAATCTATCACCATTCCCTACATCCAAGGTACCTCTGAAAAAATAACCAAAATCCTTAAAAAAATATGACCCGACTTCTTGTTACAGACCATATAAAAAGTTGGCATCCCTTATCCGCTCTACGAAAGACCAACCACTTCTCCTAGACGTACCTGGGGTATACCAGGTCCCTTGCAGCTGAGAACTGTCCTACTTTTGGCCAAACAGACAGGGCAGCGAAATCAGTATTTCAGAATACAAAGACTACCTCCAGTTTCACCAGTACAGCCACTCTGGGCTTGCAGACCATGCTCTAGATACCCGCCACAGAATACATTGGAAGAAATCCAAAGTAATACACCGCAGCAAGTTTAAGTACGAAATATAGGAAGTATGAAACTGCCCCACAATTTGGAAGACTTAAGTCACGAGAGCATCAGCCCAATGGCCAAGATAACCCAATATAGCCTGCTAGGGGGCACCTTTAGGACTTTAGGAACAACAGTAGTTTCTTATCTTCTGCCTCATTTGCTTTTTGTAGTACCTGCGTGCACGTGCCATATTTGTATGTTCCCATGAAGATGGCAGTGTGATATTGCCGAAATATAGGAAGTATTTATTAAAGTTTCTTTTAATTGATATTCCAGTATACGTTGTAAATTCCTTAAATAATTTAATAGTCATGTTGCCAACATATAAGCCTTTCTACAACAAAGTTAATATTTTATTATTCCATTGGATATGAAAATTCATTTGATTACATATATAATCAGTACTTGTCCTTGAACTGTTGCTAAGTGAGTCCCTTGGTGTGAGAAAATCATAATAACCTAACCTGACCTCATTGACTACATAGACAATTGATTTTTCAGGACTTCTGGTCATTTCAGAAATCTTGTACTATATGCACCATCTCCTGTAAAGCAATACTAGATTATTCATAGTATTAGATGCATTTGCTAGAATTCTAAGCCTAAGATTATGCTGTAAGTAAGCCAAACAAAATCTTTCATATTATTGTTCCAGGATTACTTTCTGGACTGGAAATTACAAGGGACATTGTGCCAATACATGTAGGTCTGCTATCATTGCAGATAAGTAAATTGTTTAGAATGTGGTAATAGGTCTGAACATTTTGTGTTCTATATACACTCTGTTATCAAAAATATCCAGACACCCCTTCATAGTATTGATTATTGGCTATATTCATCATGCTCATACAGGTATAAAAGGAAACACAGTCTTCATAGACTAGTGTTAACAGTGAAATGGGCCATGAGCAACAACAGTACAGTTGCAACCTCATGGATCATATAAAATCACAGAGCAGGATCATCAAGTGCTCAAGCATACATTACAAAAAAACTGTCCTCGTTGAAACACTTGCTACTGATAAAATATCTTTGTGAGCAACGTTCACGACTATTTGCTGGCAACAGAAAAATATGGGATTCCGTGGCCTGACGTCAGCAGGGGCAATTCCAATCATTTGGTCGAGTGGTGTAAAGCTCACTGCCATTGGACTCTGGAGCAGTAATACGTTCTCTGGATTAGTCTGGGTTTGGTAGATTCTAGAACGGTACCTGTCGTGAATGTGTTGTGCCATCTGTGTGGTTTTGTAGAGGAGGCATCATGGTCTTTTGCTGTTTTTTGTGGTTCAGGCTGGGGCTTCCTAGTTCCAGTGATGAGAATCTTAACACTATGGCTTATAATGACATTCTTGGCAATTCTGTATGTCAACTTTGACAATGGTTTGGAGAAGACCCTTTCCTGTGTCGACATACCAGTCATCTCCCCCATCCACAAAGCAAGGTCTGTGCAGGAATGGTTTGAGGTGGATGTTTACTGGCCTACACAGAGCCCTCAATCCACAAACACCTATGGAATGAATTAAAATGTTGATTGTACAAACTAAGCGCTGAACTGCCTAACATCAGTGACTGACCTCATTAATGCTGTTCTGGAATAATGGAAGGGTAGTTACATACCAATATTTAGTGGAAAGCCTTCCCAGAATATTGATGGCTGCTATAGCAACAAATAGTGGATCAAATTGAAGCCTTACATATTAGTGTGAGAGCTCGATGAGCAGATATCTGGATATTTTTGATTAAATAGTGTATGACAACTACTGGATCTAGAATAAACTATTAAAACAAACCAAATTTTTACAATTTTAAAATAAACTGTATGCAAATGCTTTGGTTTCACTCTACCTTGATCATTGAATGCAATTAGATATATTTATGAATTATATTTCTGAAGATGGTCATTACTGTAACAGTTATCTCAGTTCTGTCAACATTCTTCCTGAGAACAGATCTCCATATATGTTTGCAGGTTGCGATTTTGTCATGGCACTCATATCATCACAGCAGGTTCTGCTATTTCTGTTAATATTCAACCTTCAGCATGACTGTAAAAATAGTCATCATGATCATACATACATCTTCAAGGCCCACCTTTCCTGATTGGGTTGTTGGGGCAACAGCTGCAAGAGGAACTTCCAGTGGTCACAATCCCCCTGCTACCAAGCTCAAGTGTTCTGGTGGGATTCCCAAAGGTGTCCACCCGAGGTTTTGGATATAATCTATCCAGCGAGTCCTTGGCCTCCCACCCTCATCATCATCAAATTCCTGACATCTACCCTCAAGGGGTGTACAGGATATGATAACACTATATGAAAAATTTACATCATTACTAATTTCTTATCTACAATTTTCCTCCAAATCAGTCATTACTTGTCAAAACTCCAACATTATCAGATCTTATATTTCTATTGTCTAAGGCACTTTGTACCATATCAATCCACCTATATCTTGGTCTTCCTCTGGGTCATTTTCCTGCCAACCTGGCAGAGAACACTTGTTTTGCTAATCTTTCTTCACCCATTCTGTTTAAGTGACCATACCACCTGAGATTAGCTCTGCTAACGCATTCCTGGATGCTGACAATGTCAAGTTCTTTCCTAATATCCTCATTTTTAATATGATATTGCCATTGATGCCATCTGTTCATGCCTCTAATCTTTCTCAGGACTCTCATATCTGCGGTCTCTAGTCTTTGGTCAAGTGTTTTACTTCTGACCCAGCTCTCATATCCATAAGTTAAAACTGGTTTGAACGCTGTCTTGTATACAGCTAATTTAGTGTTCCGACTAATTTCTCTCTTATTCCGTATGAATTTATTCAATTGACTTCCTACCATACCAGCTTTGTTTATTCTGTTGTCTATTTCCATATTTAATTTACCATCTTTAGTAAAAATCTTGCCTAAGTAGCTGAAACGTTTTACTTGTTCCATAGGTTCCCCATTCACAACACAGTTGACATTTTCAACAATTCTACCTATTTTCATTGTCTTTGTCTTTTTAATGCTGACCTTAATACCATATCTATTACAACAGTTATTCAATTTAGTCAGGGAATCTTGCAAACTTGTAGCGGATTTATTTAGAAGTATAACATCGTCCGCATAAAGCAAAGAGCTGCCATCAACATCTCCAATTCTGATATCATGTTTAATACCACTTTCCTTCATAATGTGATCCATATAGATAATGAATAACAGAGGGGATAATGTACATCCTTGTCTCACACCAGATTTAACATTAAACCATCTTCCTGTACTTCCTTTACTTCTAACTGCTGACTTACAACTCAGATAAAGACTAAGTATTGCTTGATATGATGCCCCACTGACACCATATAACTGTAGCATATTGAATAGCTTCTCTCTCTCTCTTGGCACCTTGTCATATGCCTTTTTCAAATCGACAAAACTTAAATACAGATCTTTGTTATATTCCCATGCTTTCTCAACTATTTATCGTAAAGTGAAGATCTGATCCTGACAGCCTCTATTTTGCCCGAATCCAGCTTGTCCTTCACCAAGCTTTTCTTCCACAATTCTTCTCAACCGTTTCTCAAGTATATTTGCATAGATCATGCCAGGAACACTCAGTAAGGAAATACCTCTGTAATTCTCACATTCAGTTTTTATTTCCCTTTTTATAAAAATGGTACTATTAGAGCTCTACTCCACTCATCGGCACTTCATCCCTCTGTCCAGGCTTTTTGAACTATGCAGTGCAGCCACTGTAAGACTTTCATCGGAAATTCGTCCCTCTGTCCAGGCTTTCTGAACTATGCAATGCAGCCACTGTAAAACTTTTATACCACCATACTTCAGCATTTCTGGTCGAATATCATCTATTCCTGCTGCCTTTCAACATTTCAAGCCTTTGATGGCTTTTTCTACTTCAAGTATGGATATGTATTCCTGACAGTATGTCTGTTGAGTGTTTTTTACCGATGTTCTATCACTGCTTGTTTCATTTAGCAATTTTTCAAAATAATTATTCCATACTTCGACGATATCTTTTTCTCCTGTTTTCATGTCACCTTTATCATCTCTAACTCTTTTTAAAGCACTCTTTCCTCCATTTCTAAGCTTCTTCAACAACCTCCAGAATATCTTACCACCTTCTTGATATTTAATTTCCATGTTCTTGCGAAAGTCCTCCCATGACTTTTGTTTAGCTAGTTTTACACAGTGTTTCGCTTTCTTACATTTGTCTAAGAGCACTAGCTGACTTATTTGCCAGGAACTTTTGATATGCTTTCCTCTTTTCCTTTACTGCCTCTTTAACTTCCTGTGTCCACCATGGAGTTATGATTTTTCTATCCTTGCAGACAACCTCACCACATGCCTCTCTGGTTGAATCAATCAGGGTTTTCTTCAAGGCTTGCCACTGAATCTCCAAGGTTTGGTTCCTGTTCTCAAACACTCTAATTTTTTCTTGAATAATCTTTGTGTATTTTAATCTACTGTTGACATTTGAGAGTTGCTCAACTTTTATTCGCTTTAAAACTTTCTTACATGTTATTCTTTTCGATATGAAATTCAATTTTATCCTGCTCAAGACGTAAATAGTGATCGCTTTCATTTTCAAATCCTCTGTACACTCTGGTGTCCTGCACCAGGGAGAAAACATCACTATCAACAATGACATAGTCAATGATACTTTTGTTATTCCATGGCTCTTCTCTCCATATGAATTTGTGCACGTTTTTATGTTGGAGCAATGTGTTAATAATAGCCAGTCCATGTCCTGAGCAGAAATCTAACAGGTATTTGCTGTTATTATCACCTTTGGTCTTTTCTCCAAATTTTCCCAAAATATTTTTGTATGTCTGACAATCATTTCCTACTCTGCTATTCAGATCCCCAACAAGGACCAACTTTTCCTTTTTTCATTGTGTCAGTTGCTTTTTCTAAAGCATCAAAAAATTCCTCCACTTCTATCTTAGGAGAACCTTCTGTGGGACCATAGGCACAAATATGTCTCATTGTCCAATTCCCCATTCTGATATTTGCCCACATCACTCTACTTGAGACTGCCTGCCATTCAAGAAGACAGCCTCGTATTTTGTGTTGAATACTATGGCTACTCCTTCTTTTCCTTTATTGTCATTGCCTGAATATAACATTTTGTATTTATTGCTCAGAAAGATCTCACCAGTTTTTGTCTTTTTTGTTTCAGTCACTCCTATTATGTCGATCTGGTACTTATCTAATTCTTCAGCTATCTCAATTTCTTTGCGATTCAGGCTTCTTATGTTGATAGTACCGATCTTTAACTCTGGTGATGTTGAGTTGGGGTATGCTTTCAGATTTAAAAATTCAGATGTCATTTCAGATGTAAAAATAGTGGAAAACATAGGTTACCCAAAACCTAGTACAGTAATCCATTACCATTCATGGATTTTTTTTTTTTTCATTCATTAATAAGGTAATGCAAAACTTGGAAAGTTTTGCCATTACCTTATTACTACCAAATATATCACTTTTACCACTGAAATGAGGTGTGATTGTTGCTTTCAAAAAAGCAACAATCTTTTGATTGTTGTATTCTGTTAAAACCTTCATCTGCTTACTAAAATTAAATTGAAAAGGAATTAGGCTAAATTATAAGGCCAAAGTTGGAAAATTATCAACATAAGGGAATCAGTTGAAGAGGCCATCATCATCATATTTCTGAAATGTACCCTCAGTGTGTGTGTCGGGGGGGGGGGGGGGGATATACAGGATATGATTAGTACTACATGAAGAAATTACATCATTAACTTCCTATCAACAATTTTCCTCCAAATCAATCTGTTATCTGTGAAGACTCTAACATTATCAGATCTGTCTTCTAAGGCATTTTTTACTGTATCAGTCCACCTATATCTTGGTCTTCCTCTCAGTCTTTTTCTTGCCAACTCAACAGAGAACACTTATTTTGCTAATCTTATCTCTCTCATTCTGTTTAACTGCCACTTGAGATTGGCTCTGCTAACACATTCCTGGATGCTAACAATGTCAAGTTCTTTCCTGATATCCTTGTTTTTAATGATATTGCCATTGATGACATCTGTTCACACCCCCAATCTTGCCCAGGACTCTCGTACTTATGATCTCTAGTCTTTGATCAAAAGTTTTATTTTTAACCCAGCTTTCATATCTGTAAATTAAAATTGATTTGAACACTGATTTGTTTACAGCTAATTTAGTGTTCTGACTAATCTCTCTTGTTCCATATAGATTTATTCAGTTGACTTCCTACCATACCAGTTTTGTTAATTCTACTGTCTATTTCCAAATTTAATTTTCCATCATCACAAAAAAATTGTAGCTAGGTAGCAGTGTAATGTTTTATAGGTACTCCATTCAGGATGGAGTTGATATTTTCATTGTCTCTTCTTTTTATTGCTGATTTTCATACCAAATTTATCACAACGGTTATTCAATTTAGTCAGAGTATTTTGAAGACTTGTACTCGATTTATTTAGGAGTATAACATCAACTAGATAAAGTGAAAAGCTGAGATTAACATCTCCAAAGTTGATATTAGATTTAATACCACTTTCCTTCATAATATGATCCATATAGATAATGAATAACTGAGGGGATAATGTATATCCTTGTCTGACACAAGATTAATGTCAAACCATCTTGCTGTACTTCCTTCAGTTCTAATCGCTGACTTACAACTCAAAGACTAAGTATTGCTTGATATAATGCCCTATTCACACCATATAACTAGCATTTTGAATAGCATTTCTCTTGGCACCTTATCATATGCCTTTTGCAAGTCTACAAAACTTAAATGCAAATCTTTGTTATATTCCCATGATTTCTCAACTATTTGTTGTAAGGTGTAAATCTGATCATGACATCCTCTATTTGTCCTGAATCTAGCTTGCTCTTTGCCAAGCTTCCCTTCCACAATCTTTCTCAGCCACTTCTCAAGTATACTTTCATAATTCTTACCATTAACTCAGTGAAGAATCACCTCTGTAATTCTCACCCTTTTTAATGTGTGGGTACTATGAGAGCTCTACTCCAATCATCTGGAATTAGTCCCTCTGTCCAGGCCTTCTAAACTATGCAGTGCAGCCACTGCAAAACTTATACCTCCATACTTGATATAATACAGCCTGCCTTCCCACATTTCAGACTTTTGATGGCATTTTCTACATTAATCAATAATACATATCTCAATTATGGATATGTATTCCTGATTGCATGCCTATTGAGTGTTTTTTACCACTGTATTGTCGATGCTTGTTTCATTTAGCAATTTTTCAAAGTAATTACTCAATACATCAAGGATATCTTTTACTCCAGTTTTCATGTCAACTTCATCATCTCGAATTCCTTTTACAGCACACTTTCCTCCATTTCTGAGCTTTTCCAGCATCCTCCAGAATATTTTGCCAGCTTCCTGATATTTACTTTCTATGTTCTTGCCAAAGTCTTGTCATAATTTTTCTTTAGCTAGTATTACAGTGTTTAGCTTTCTTATATTTGTCTCCATAATCTCTAAGAGCACAAGCTGACCTTTTCGCCAGGAAGTTTCAATATGCTTTCTTTTCCTTCACTGCTTGTGTCCACCACAGAGTTCTGATTTTTCTATCAGACCTCTCTTTCTGAATATTTTCTTCAGAGTTTGCCACTGAATCTTCAGGGTTTGGTTCCTGTTCTCAAACTTTTTTTCTTGAATAATGTTTGTGTGTTTTAGTCTACAGTTCCCATCTGAGAGCTGCTCAACTTTTATTCGCTTTAAAACTTTCTTACATGTTATTTTCGATATCAAATTCAGTTTTATCCTGCTCAAGACTAAATGGTCATCACTTCCAATTTGTACTGCACCACTGAGAAAACATCACTATCAACAATAACATGGTCAATGAGACTTTTCTTATTCCTTCCCTCTGCTCGCCATGTGAATTTGTGCATGTTTTTATGTTGGGACATCGTGTTAGTAAAAGCCAGTTCATGTCCTGAGCAGAAATCCAACAGGTATTTGCCATTATTATTAGCTTTAGATTTGATTATTAGATTAGAATATTTGATTAGCTTTGATAATATCAGCAAAAAAATCAAAAACGATGGCCTTGAAAGGACAAGATCCAGTAAGAAGAAAATAGTAATAGATAAGATTTTAGAACAGGTGAATTCATTTAACTACCTAGGTTGTATGATTACATATGAAAATGAAAAAGATATAAACCTAAAAATTGCAAAATATTTAAAAATAACAAAATAACGGGTGTAATTAACTCTATGTTTAAACCAAATCGAGTTCAAAAACAAACTAGACTAAAAGTATATAATACATTCGCCCTACTAGTCCTATTGTATGGAAGTGAAATCTGGACAATAAAACAAAAAGACAAAGATTAATAACAGCTGAAATGAAGTTTATGAGAAAAACTGCAAAGTATACTCTATTTGATCACAAAAGAAACGAAGAAATTATGATAGAATTAAACTGGGAATCAATAATAGAAAAAAATATAAACATAAATGGATGGAACACATTCAAAGAATGAAAACAAAGATTACCAAAACAAGCCATTAGGAAAAAGAAAACCAGGACGTCTTCTTAAAATATTCAACGATGACTTCTAAGGCCAGAACAGGCCACTATAGGCCTAAATCCTTGATAGGTATGGAGATTATTATTGACTTTGCTGTTTTCTCCTAATTTTCCCAAAATATTTCTGTATGTCCAACAATCATTTCCTACTTTGCTATTTAGATCCCCAACTTTTCTGTTTTTCATTGTCAGTTGCTTTCTCTAAAACCTCAAAAATTTTTTCTAGTTCTACTTTCGATGTGTTGGTGAAAATATTACTGTCGCATTGTGGTTAATGATTGATAGATTGCTAGTATGAACTATGCAGTAGCTGAAGTCGTAACACAATCATAGGATGAGCTCTTTGCAAACAGACGAGACATTTGGGACTTGTTTCGTAGTAGATGAGATAATTAGTAACAGTCGACGAGCCTGAAAATGTGCTTGTTATTTTGAAAAATGAGATTTTTACATTTTCTAATGAAATATCCAAGTTATATTCAAAAATAGAGATGAGCATCAAGTCTAAGGGCAGAGATTAGCACTTGTTTATGCCTTATAACTTGTAAAGAATTGAAAAACAAACAACCCCACAGATATTTTGCAATGTATAAATCTAATAATTGTGAAATTTGGACTAGTTTTTTACTTTTAAATTGCACAGTTGGGAATGCAAGTTTTGCTGTGGGCGCCAAACCTTTCTATATGCAGTTTCTATATTCACATTTGTTGGAAACATTAGTGACTCCATGAACAATAATGGATTACTTTAGGTGGTTTTTAAGTGTCTCAGCACTGCAGTCTAGTGAATGTTGATGCATAGTATTATCCTACAGCATCCTACCTTGAATGAGTACAGGTCATTTTTGAAATTCATCTTGTTTTGAATTATCTTAATGTGAACAGGCCATCAACACAAATATTACAAAACCTAGAACACAATTACCATATTTACGTTTCTTGAGTTGTCTTCATTCCCACCAGAAAAGTACTGGTTGTGGAATATATTTAAGTTTGGATGGTTATAACGTTTATCAAATGAAGGGGAATGAATATGCTCATCAGAAAAACAGTGGATAGCAATGGAGGTTGGTGAAAACAAGTGTGTGTATATACGAGAAAGAGTAGGCAAAAGTATGGAATCCTGGGATATTCCAGCACTGCTGAGGAAATTTGAATAGAGAAAAATCCATACTTTGTGATGTGCAGTAGACCAGGGCTTCTTAAACTTGTACCACTCACGACCTCTTTTCCCCCGAAAACTTTTTACGTGAACATTTACTGATAATAATTATTATTATTCCTGACACCTCCAAGGAGTCAGAGGACTCATCGCGGGAGGACACCTACAACTGTCTCAACCACTACACTGAACCTCTACTACGAATCAACGCCATCTACCGCCCACCACCACAACTAGTATTCTATGTCTAAACTGCGTGTGTTCTAAAGGGCCGATTTGTCTATGCGGAATGAAAAACCCGAGTTTCCAGTAGAAAAACCCTGCACCGCCGTATGAGATCGGCTAACTCACCTTCGATTGAAAATCGTCCAAATAGATTCCTCCCCTCGCGATGAGAATCGAAGGGCGCAATGTACCGTTGTTCTTCCAATTGCGCTATTGATAATAAATTATAAAGAAATTTATTTTAAAACAATTCTTTGGTATACATATAATTTTAGCATTTATTAAAGTCTAAAGCAAATTTGCATACTGATGAGATAGATGTGCTTGTTTATTTTTGCATAAAGAATTAAATCTTGGCTTTATTTGATGCTACAGGACATACAGAATCGTCAATGAGAACGCCGCTTCGCATAAATGCGTATTACAATATGGCAGAAGTATGTTTAGGGCCATTTCAGAAATTGTTGGGAATTCTGTCCTAATCCCAACCCAAAATTCATTTAATGATTTTGCCGTATAACTCGGAAAATTCTTATTGGACTTTTAATGGCAGATGACGTTTTTGGGTTTATGAACCCAACTTAGTCTTTTGGAATCAAAATTTGAAGGGAGGTATTTCTGAAATTGTCTCCACGCTTCAAATGATCAATTATAACTCTTACAGTTAAATCTTTCGGAAGGTTATTTTCAATTATAAAATCATCTGTAGCTGTAAACATTTCTAAAGAACGATTTCCACCGTATTCTTCAGTATGTTTTTTAGTAAAACTTTCAGTTTTATCTTTTAACATACGTGTATGTTACAATTTTTTCCTTGAAGGGACATGTTTAAATCATTGAGTATTTCGAAAATATCTGACAAATAACACATTTTTGAAAGCCTTAAGTCATTATGAAAAAAAATTAACAAAATCGGATTTCTGCTCAGTCAAAAAATAACTTCGTCTTGAGAGTCACCTTCCCTCTGCATGTAGTAATAAGCAATTGTAATCGGAGTCTATGTCTTTGCAAAGGTTTGAAAACAAATGACTTAAAGGCACAGCTTTTAATGAAGTTAATGATTTTGATAGTATCGTAAAGCACAACATCTAACGTGATATTTTTTGGCTACGAGTGCCTCCCAATGGGTCAAGCAGTGAGTAAAAGTGATATACTCATTGCCATTATCTTTAACTTTTGCTACAAATACAATATTTTCGTCCATCATTGCTCCAATACAGACTCCAGTGCAATTTTCCCACCTTCATTTGTGAAAAATCCATCGAATTTAAGATATATCTTCCCTTCTTGTATGCCCTTCCAAAGGGCGACAAAACAATAATTCCTCATGTATGCTTCCTTCATAAACATATCTTAATAAAGTAACAACTGTGCCATGTTAGAAATATTAGTTGTTTCATTTAACTGAATTGCACACTTTGGACTGGTAAAAAGCTGCTGGAATTGGTCATTACTAATTTCAGAAATTCTTTTGGAAACAGTATCATTCGACAAAGGAATTTTACGAATTTCATCCCCATACATTTTCCCATGAACTATTTCTGACATTTTAATAACAGCTGGTAACAGGAGATCTATCGCGTAGGGCTTTTTAGTTTTTGCAATTAAATAAGAAGTTTCGTAAGATGCAAGTAAATACTTTTCGTTGACAGTAACAAATTTCTCAAAACACTGTTTTTCTTTATTTGAAGATTTTAAAAGTAGTTCAAAATATTCCTTTGGTTTATTGCAGTACGCTGCATGCTTGGCATTTAGATGTTTTAGTTTGGCTGGTTTCATGCTCTCCACAGCCTTACAAATAATTCTTCATTACAAATTAAGCAAATAGGTATTTCCACACTATCATGATTATTAGAAGTAAATCCATATTTTATTTTTCTTGTCAATTTAGGTCTAAAACAAGCTGGTAGCGAAGACTGCTGCATTGTCATCAGTGTTTTTTACATCTGTCTAAATTAGCCACTTATCCATAGCCGAAGAATTTTTTTTTTCGGTTATGACGGTAAGAAAATGTTAGTCTTTATTTTCCTTAATTAAACTATTATGTTTCTGTAGAGCAGAAAACTCTGTACACTGCAATTCATAACATACAATAGTCTCGAATCTGAGCCGAGGTATTTCTGGCATGTTGCGTGGCGTGACGGCGTGCAAAGTGCGCAGGCTGTGTGTTCAGAACCAAGGCTGCAGTCCTTCCTTATCATGTAATGGTACAGTAGCCGTGAGTCCCCCCCCTTTTTTTTACGGGGGGCGATACGGCACCATCTAGACCCCCCCAAATTTTTATCGGGGCTCTGGAACCGGCACAGGCTGACGAATCAGGCCTGTGGCTGGGTTAGTATTGCGTGTGTGTTCACGAGGCCTGCTTGCAGGATGAAAAACTCCAAATAAACTGTCGGAAAAAACCCTGCTATCCACGCCCAAGACCGGCTAACTTGGCTATGGCTGAGGAAGATCTTTAAGTTCCTCGCGTCGTCGACGGAATCGAACCTAGGACACTCCTTCCCCAGGCATATGGTCGTGAAGTGCAGACCACTAGGCTAATCGCGCGGGCAAGGCTGCAGTGAAGTCGCGCGATGCAACACGGGCGAGTGCTGCCAGAAACATCTCGGATTCATTACGCGTTTGATTTTGAATTAATTTTTTTCTCGTACGTTCAGAAACCTTTTACTATTGTCCAATATTACACGACCCCATATGGGGGTCGCTTACAGTTTAAGAAGCTACTGAGTAGACCACCAGAGAGGAAGGCTAATTGTAAAAGGTGGAAAGCAGGCCATCTTATGGTCTGATTTCTGCCTTGACAGTAATCACACTGTGACATTGTCAGATAAGGTGACCATTGATGCACAAAAGAAGATAAATAGTATGGTGGTAGAATTGTTAATTGGTGGACTTTTAGTAAGTAGTGAAGGCAACTGATCATTCTTTTTGTGAGGATGATGGTTTTATATCAACATCAGTGAGCTGTTATAGGCTTACATTCAGAATGTTAGGTAACTGCCATATTGTCAGCCTGTAAGATATGTTGATTTCAAGAATCAATTTTACAAGTGAGCTGGATATCTCCCACTCACTTGTAAAATATCTTTTCATCAAAGACAATGGAATTCGAATCTTATAAGGTTTTGAGGTAAAAGGTGAGTAAAAACATGCAGTAAATGTAGGCAACTTACTTGCATTTATTATCCAAGTTATGCTTTTGCACATTATTTTTCAGTGAGAAAAAAAGACCAAAAATTGTACAACTCTGGTTTCAGAAAAATGGATGAGACTTGCAGTTGTAGCCTGTAAAGATTGATAGTATAATCAGGAGTGATTTTGAATAGCAAATGTCTGGACAGAGTTAAGTACCACTGTTGAAAGGGGAATACTTGGCTGCAATCTGAACGTGGATGGTTACATGACACGATTACCTAAGCATTCTGTGGATATGTAAAAGACGCTATATTACGTTCATTTCATTACAATATGAAAATAAAGTTGAGGTATCGTGAAAATTGTGTTAGCATAAACGACCCTTGTTTGCCTGAAGAATTACCGTTCTAAGTTCGATTCCAGCCGGCAAACTTTTTCTAAGCATTTCATCGAGCTGTTCCGGAGTTAGTGGTTTTCTACCACGAGAAATAGGGTTTTTTCCATTCGGGAACTAACTCAAAAGCAACGTAACGTCTGTATATCGCTTGATTAATGTAATATATTTTACCATATTAACCTAGTGTGTAGGTGGTCTGTGGAAATCGGTGTTCTTTTCCATTTCGCTAGACCATTTAAATACCTTTAAGAGAATTTTTTGTAGGTTTTTATTTCAAGTACCCAAGGTAGTCGACCCTTGGCAAAAAAAAAAAAAAAAAGCAAGTAGGTTCTCTTTACAGGAAACCGGTTTTTAACCACTCCAGTTTAAAAAATCGACTGTAGAACACTCACTTTCAGTCATACCTTTAGGATTAGGACTAAGTGGGCATCACTTACCTGTTGTAATCTCTCCTCTGAAAAACTGGGTTCATCGGTATCTTCAACTATCAGTGATCGCTGTAAGGTGATAACGTACTGCCAATTAATCTTGAAATGTTAGAGAATTTTTTAATGTATATATACGATGAACGCGCGATGGGACAATTATTTTCTGAATTCTTATGCATCCATGTGATTGCACAACCTGATAATATGGAGAGCAGCTTCTAATCAATGCCCAAGAAGGACTAAATCAGTGGTGACTTGTACATAAGCACTGCGACACTGCAGCACCCCCAAGGAAAAAACGAAAAAATATTTTTTTGTGTGTGTGTTTATAAATAATAATGCTTACAACATTATAAAATACAATAAAACATGTTAAAGATTACAGCTTATGTTTCGACATTGACTGAATAGTTGATCTAACGCAGTGTTGGAATTATCACATTCGATCAGTTTCGGCTAGACTCGCCGATATTCGTTTGCACTTGTCACTGCACGTAACAAGTGAATCCGACACTTCTGGTTGAGCAGTGTCGCTACATATAAATTATATGCTTGCGCGCGTTATTTCTGGGAGTTACGAAACTTTTATTATTGGTGTGTGTTCATGGTGGGAGTGAAATATTTTTGGTAAATCTTATTTTTTTCTGTTAAAATAACATATTATTTATTATAGAAACAAGGCGGAATTATGACGAGTGTCACTGTTGAAAATATGAAAAGAATTATATTTTCTCAATTATCGTTACACGAAACAAATGCACTGGATCTAATGCAATGTCGAAAGCGACACTGCTCAACGAGCAGTGTCGGTTTTGGTGTGTGTTCATGGTGAGGGTGAAATATTTTTAAGAAAGCAATTTTTTTAATATGTAAATTTACTTATCAATAAATTGGCTACTGATTAGGGGGAAAAAATGAATTATTTTTCTTATTTTGTATATGCAGCACCCCCACTTAAAATTTTCACCGGCCGCCCCTGGACTAAATGCTTCCCTTCTTTTAGGAAGTAAAAATGTTTAGAGGATTTATTTATTATTTTTATTGTAAGATTACTATAGATTATCATCACATAGCATCTGAAGAACTATATCAGGGTAAAAGGTTGACAGCTGTTAAGTAGCATTCCGTATATTACTAAACATTATCCTTATTTTCACATAATCAATCTCATGTCAGTATAAAAGGTTGATTAGCTGTCAAGTAACTCATTTATATCCTTATTTACATTACTACTATAGTTTATTACTATAAACTATCATTATTTACTATCCTTATTCGTTCGCTGTCGACCTAAGCAGCCTGGTTACTTCTCCTACCGGGCATGAGCATGACTCCTTCAGTGAAGGCTCCATTGCCGATCTTGACATCATTTTTAACACTTCCATTGCTGCTTTTACATGGGAATATAATGTGGTGGCTTCCCCTTACCTTCCATATCGCAGTATTGTAGCATGTATGCTACAAGATGTTAATACTAGTAGCGCTGTTGTCGACTACTAGGAATGTTAGTGGTTAGTTGAAAGAGGAGGAAACACCCCTAGCCCTCGACTACTCTAATAGCCTCAGGGAGAATGGAGGACTTCCTCCTACGGTTAGTAAGCAAGAAAAGAGACAGATAAAAAGTTTTAAGTAAAGAGTCCTCGTTAGGAATAACGTTAGTATGAGGATAGAAGCAAGAAGTGGAAAAGTAAGAGAAAGTATGATCAAAATCTTTGAAATAGATTATACTTGGCTCTTGTACCCCGGGTTAGCAATGCCCGTGCCTGCAAGTCGCAAGCCTCATGGGGATTGCAAGAACACTAATCAGGTAAAATAGAAAATGTGAAAAAAGAAATGGAAAGACAAAATAGACATTTTGGGCATTAGTGAGACGAGATGGATGGGAGGGATAGGGTGATTTCTGGAGTGGAGAATTTCGAACAATATATATTTAGAACAAAAGAAGGGAGAGTCGGGCGTTGCAAAAGTGCTTTAGAAAAAAGTTGGACATTTATTTACTACAACAATTAACCACAGTGAAAGAATCATGCCTATAAGTATTCAAAATGAACCAGTAAACCTCTATTATAATGGTCTACATGCCAACATCACAACAAGAGATGAAGAAATTTATGAACAAATAGAAGAAATCTGGAACAGCTTTAAAGACAGACACAATATAATAATGGAGATTGGAATGCTATAGTGGGAGAAGAGGATAATGTTTAATTTCAGGAAGATTTGGTCTTGAACACAGGAATGAAAGAGGAAAGCAATTAATAGAATTTTGTCACAAAAACAGTTATAGCAAATACACTATTTCAAGTTCTAAAAAGCAGAAGATACTCCTGGAAGGCATCTGTATTCAAATTGATTATATACTGGTTAAGAAAAGATAAAGAAACGAAATAAAAAATTGCAAAAGCTATCCAGGTGCTGACATCAGTAGTGACTATAACCCTGTAAGCTTTTTCCACTTGGTTAAACTATAATAAATTTAGTTTAATCCTTTATCCAAGTGTAAGCAAACAAAGTCTGTGCCTGAAGTATCTTCAGGACTGAGGCAACTCGTGGTAAAGGTGGACCAAGCTCTTGTCACTCCATGTCTCAGTATCTCCCATAATGCAAAGCATATCTCCTTGCAGACATGTATGTATAATGCTGTGCATTAAAGGAAGGCCACTACCCAGGCCAGTTTCGACCTTTATTGAGGTCTCATCAGTGGGAGCCAGACCCAGAAGTGGTGATACTAAGGCAGAAGCAATGGAGAAGTCATATTTAGCTATACTTACACTTGAATAAAGGATTAAACTAAATTTATTATAGTCTAACCAAGTGGGAAAAAACTGCCAACATCTTTCTCTAAATCCGGAGTAATTTAATAATAAGGTGGTATACCTTTCGGCAACTCGTATAAACCGATCTGGGTAGTGGCCCTTCCCAATGCATAACATTATACATGTCCTCAAAGAGATGTGCTTTGCATTATGGGAGATACTGAGACAAGGAGTAATGAGAGTTTGGTCCACTTTTACCACGAGTTGCCTCAGTCCTGAAGATACTTAAGGCGCAAACTTTGCTTACACTTGGATAAAGGATTAAACTAAATTTATTATGACTATAACCTTGTTTTAATGAAAACAGAACTGAAACATAAGAAACAAATCCGAAGAGACAAACTAATAACATGGAACCTTGAAAAATTAAAGAGAAGAGAAGGTATCAAGAGGCAATTGATCATAACATTCCAGAAACGTAAATAGTCAGAATAATATTGGAAACCATTGGAATATGATTAAAGAGACTATTACAAATGCATTAGATCAATTATTGAAAAATACAAAAAGATAACAGAAAACATTGCAATACAGATGAAATTCTTTACCTCATGGATGAAAGAAGAAAATATAAAAATGGTGTTAAAGAAGATGTGGCCAAATACAAATATATTAAAAATCAAATTGCAGCAAAATGGGAAAAAGCTAAAAAAGAATACCTGGAAGAACAGTGTAATGACAGATGAATTATTTAAAAAAGAAAACATAGAGGGGGGCTATAAAGAAATTAACAAATTGACTTTCAAATTTAATAAGAATAGCAAAAACAGTGCCATCAAAGAAGAAAATGGAAAATTACTCATAGAACCTGAGGATATATTAATGGAATGGAAGAATTATCTTGAAAATATTTATATAATGGCGACGAACTAGATGTCGATATCAGCATAGAAAATCAAAATGAAGATAATCTAGGACCCTGAATCTGTGACAATTAATAGCCCAAATCATTAATAGAGAAGAAATACCAAAGGAGTTTGTTAAATCAACTATAATACCAATATCAAAAAAGAATACTGCTAATAAACGCAGCCAATTCAGAACAATAGGTTTAATCCCACATGTTAACAAAATTCTACTAAAAATTATTCAAAAATAGATTGTCTACTGGATGAAGACCAATTTGGATTCAGATAAAGGAACAAGAGAGGCAATACTCTGTATAAGAACAATAATCGAAAAATGGATCTTAGTAAAAACACATTTGCTTCCTTGATTTAGAGAAAGCATTTGATAAAGTAAACCAGGAGGTGATCCTAAATTGTCTAAATAATATTGGCATAGACTTTAAGGAGAGGAAAATAATTTATCAAATTAATAAAAATCAAAATGGACTGATTGAAATCAATGATAAGGAGAAAATAATATAAGGAGTGGAGTAAGACGAGGGTGTATACTTTCACTACTTTAATTTATATATATATTGAAAATGCTATTCAGAAAACTAAACATAAAATAAATAGCGGCATAAATAGATGGTGAGCAAGTCATGTGTATGACATTTGCTGATGACATAGCCCTTGTAACAGAAAACAGAAGAACTCTAAAAACAATACTACAATTACTAAATAACTTCGAAAAAAATAAAATGAAAATCAACACAGATAAGACTAAAATCCTTGTTACAGGCAAAACCCCTATCAATATAGAGCATATAGACAACAACAGAAAACAAATAAAACAAGTAAAAAAAAAAGCTTTAAATACTTAGGAAGCCGAATAACAGAAGGTGCAAGAACAAGAGAAGACACAAAATCAAGAATAAACAACACAAAAGCCCAATTCTCTAAGATGAAAAGCATTTTAACAGGAAACCTCAACCTTCAATTGAAAACATAATAATAACAAAGACATTGATATGGAGCATCGCACTGTATGGATGTGAAGCCTGGATTCTAGGCAGAGAATACAAGAAAATCGGAGGCTTTTGAAATGTAGTGCTGGCATTGCATGAACAAAATAAAATGGACAGAGAAAAAAATCAAATGAACACGTCCTGAGAGAGATAAGTGAAACAAGAAGTCTAATTAGATCAATCAAAATTAGAAGCGATAGGTGGCATTGACATATAATTCGACATGATGGACTTGTGAAAAGAATAACTGAAGGCAATATGGCAGGGAAAGAAGAAGAGAAAGCTTTGAAGACCAAGTGAAAGAAAGCTTGGGCTTGAGGAACTACCAAGCGATTAAGAAGAAAGCTAATGACAGGATGGAATCGAGGAAACCGTTGAGCTACCAGTCCCAAGACTGATGCAATGATGAAACTTATTTGCACAAGTAGTCCACGAATCTTTTTACGAAACTTGCTTTCTGATGTGTATTACATATGGCAGTTGGATCCAGAAAATATATTTATGGATTATCACTAATGTTCAACAAAGAAACTCACCTGTAGAGTTTCATCTAATCCATTACAATCCACAGTTGATGAAGACTTGACTGCAGCAGATCCTCATTAATTTGTTCTAACCATTCTCCAAAGAGGTCCGAAAAACGTAGGCTTGGATCCCATGTGTGATGTGAAAAGCTTTATAAAGGCTTTCACAGAAGACAAATTATATATCGTACTTTTTTCTCCGATCGAAAACTAATTTTTAAATTCAAAACAATTAAATCAGCCGGAAAAATGCACTAGATGTGCAGCCATAGACTGATTTCACCATAACTTCAATTAACAAACTCATTCATCGTGCTACAGATGTTAGTTTTTGTGATTCATACATATAATCTGCATCTTTTGATATGGAATATTATCTTGGAAGAAACTGAATGGACAAAGTAAGCATGGTAAGATGTGTGTGTAGCAAGAATGGTCCAATATGATTTAGATACTACATCTATATCCACTGTCGGTGCCAGGTTATTTTGCGCCGTGGGCAAAGTTTACAAGGCGCCCCTTATTTCATAAACTAAAATGTTTCTAATTGACGTTAAACAAAATAAAATTGTCTTTCAGGTTAAATTAATTGGGATTTATTTTATTTTATTTTTTAATCAATTTGAAAATTCTCTGTTATTATAATTCATTTACAAAAAAAAAAGTTATAAAATACCGAAATTTAATATTTTAAAATGTTAACGTTTTAAATTGATCTTAACTGAATTTCAAATAGCGGTAAGTTCAAATAATTTAAGTAAGGAACAAAAAAGAACCAAGAGTTAAATACTAAAATAGTGTGACTGTGTGAGGAATAAGGAAAAAGAGTCGATGCCTATATCATATATTATTATTTAATTTTGATATTTTAGTAAAGTATGAATAAAGCATAGCTTGAAGTTTTGCACCCCTTCGTGGCTTGCGCCCTAGGCGGTTGCCTAGTTTGCCTAAATGGTAGCGCTGGCGCTGCCTATATCTGATCTCATCTACCAATTTCAGGTAATGTATGCTAAAAATATTCTCTCAACCATAGCTAGTCTGAAGTATCGATAACTGATACGATTGGTTTAAAGATTCATGTCTCATTCTGTAATGTTACCCTGGTATTACAAGGCTGAGACAATTAGAACTAAAATTTTGAACATCATCCAATGTTTTCTAGTGTCATACTGTGTACTATTAAGTGAAAACATCTCATTTGATATTTATGATTTGATAATTATGTAATTTGAATTTGGCTAGGTTCGAATCAGGTCTAGGACGCGAAGAACTTTTTTTCAGGGTTTTTATCTGAACGCCAGCCGGTCTCATACGTGAGTGACAGGGTTTTTCTCTCAGAAACTCAGGTTTTTCATCCTTCAAAACAGGCAAACTGACAATAAGAACACAAGCAAAGTACCGAAGAGACTAACGATGTAGATTGACCACCATATTCCTTCAGATCTGGTTTCAAAACCCCACGTTGTGTGTATATACGCATAAGTGCAAAACAGGAAGAAATGATTTGGCTATTTTAGCAAAAAAATAGTAGAGACAAATCAATATAGGAATTTCAGTGGGCAACATACTAGTATGGACTTTGTCAAATAAACTATTATTAAGATAAAAGTGCAGTTTTATGTTAATATCCTCCCCACTTTGTAGTTTTCCATCAGCATGACATGGAAATACAGTGTGACGATGTATACACTAGGGCTTGTGAAATAATGAAATGCAGTACAGCTAGATCATTTAAAATAAAAGGACAACTTCTGTCGTGAATATCAGTACCATCTACATTTTCCTCAGCAATAATCTTCCTTACGCATCATCAGCCATTTCCTGTCCACTGCTGAAAAAGAAAGCCAGTCTCAACTCCTCAATTCTAACCCTATCATAAGCTTTTCTATTCCACTGAGTTCCAGAAATCTCTGATCTTGTTCTCCCACAATCCCTTTTGTCTTCGGGTAGTTCTCTTTCCATCTTTGGAATACCATTCCGATCCAACGTTGTCCAATTCGTGAGCATTACTTCTTGTAAAATGACCTGCTTATTACTATGCTTCTTACCCCAGTCATCTCTGATCCAAGTATTGCATATCTCACTTTGTTTCTCTAATGATAATATCAAGAGGGTTGTTTTTATTATTATTATTTTTAAAATTTTACTCTGGGTAATCCTCAAATTATTGGTCAATTTCTTAGTCAAAGCCACCATTCACTTCCATATGTCATGAACGGAAGTCGTATTTGATAGTTATTGTCGAATATTTTTCTTTTTAGGCAGATTGGGATGTTTCCTTGTGTTTCATGTAGTTTTACAAAGGCAACTCGAGTTAAATTCTTCGTATAATTTCTTCCATTTGCCTCATATTATGCAATAATTCTACCGGATATGAAACAATGTTCTTATTCCTGCATCGAGGTTTAATTGTACTTAACCTGTAAGCAAAAGCGGGGTATCTGGGACTGGCCTTCGAATTAAAAGGCATGTTGTCCCCCCCCCTCCACGTATACAAAGCAGCAGTGTAATTTTCAAACATTACATTCGTATAATGGTTTCATTTTCCTTGCAATTGAAACAGATAAACTTTATATTCATAAATCATAAATGAATAAAAAATAAATCACTTTTTATTCCCTTATGGGGAGTAGGCGAGGTCTTCATACCCTATCTAGCTTTTGGAGACTGAGTGGGCAGTCCAATCTCCACCGGTAACCAATCAGACATAGCTGGCCCATGTCTATCACCAATTATAACAGCCACCGATGAAGAGGCTGGAAAACAAGTGCTGCCATCTCTTGGTACCTAACCATAACAAGATATGTTACTGTCTGAAATAATGTGGGTACTATGGTCGATTTTACGGGATAAAAAACTCGAGTTTCAGGGCGGAAAAACCTGCTTACCGTGCCAGAGATCGATTAACTCGGGAATCAGTCGAAGAAAGGCTTAAAAAAAGTTCCTCCAGTCGGCAACTAGACTTGAACGTAAGTCTGACTTCGAGCAACCAAGCACAGTGGACGCAAGCACCACTTCCATTAAGCTACACAGGCCTCTTTTTATATTCATTATATAGACTCCTTTTACTTTTATAGCCTGTAGATATGACGCTGGTATCCATAACACTAAGCAGCCCGAAGAAATACTATTCTAAATTTGAATCTACTCCTGATTGAATTTTAACAGTCTTTCTTCGACGGGTATCCAAGTTAGTTAATCTCATGAACGGGTAAGTACTCGTATTTTTATTTTTTGTTTTTTCTTCCCTACAGAGAAGTCGTGTTTTTATTCCCACAACCAAAGAAAATTGAACTTAGAACTCACATTATTTTAAATACTAATGCACATGGGTACAGCAACCAGGACGTGACAACAGTTGTCTGCCATAATCTCCTTCCCCGATTCCAATTAAAGTCATTGATAGACGCGGGCTAGCTACTATGATTGGCGAATTGTGAAAATTGGCTGTCTTTCTCCCACTTTGCATAACGCAGTTAAACGGCCTTTTCTACTCCCACTAGGGAATACAAACTCTCAGTGATTTATTTTTATTATTATTTTGGCTACTTATACTGCCTCAAAAATAGGCTGACCGTATTTCCTTGAGACAAAAACGGGACATTAGGATGGCAAAAACCGAACGGGGGTTATGTAATATTATGTATTCATGAAAAATACGATAAAAAAGTTATTACATAAACATATTGAGCTTACCGTTATGCCTCAGTTACAGAACCCATACAAAAATTTAGGTAGACGTAAAGGGGAACTGTATTTCACCGCGACCGTACCATGAATATTTCTCCGATGAAGTGTTCTTACGCAGCAAATTTCAGTCTTTTAACATAGCCCTCATTGTCTCAACATGTAATCTAGATTTATCCTTTGACCACATCCTGTTCATAAATAACAGAAATTATTCTATCAACAGGTGCTGTATTTCCTGAAAGACAAAGAATAAACTCTACAATATTACAAAAGTCTTCAAACGTCTAGGCGTTTTTAGTTCATTTCAGAAAAAAAATCTGTATTCATCTATCAGATACAGGAATATTTTCCTTATTCCATGTATCCAACTGCCTCAGTTATAGATTTTATGAGGGTCCACTGATCGAATACACGAGTTTATTCTGTTTCTGTGCATGTGAGCCCCTTGTTCAGGCTGTCCTGTATTTCTATCTATTCAGGTGTCTTCCTTAGTAGCACCCACTTGAATTTCTCAGTGTTTCCTTTTCCTAAACTGCACTTCCACTTGTTAACATATTCTAAGCTGGTTTCATAGAAATTCTCAAATATCTCAAACAACTTAGCCTCGTTGTAGGCGTAGGTTTCTGTGGTTTAGCAGTTCAAAAGAAAGATTCCTGTATTGCGACCACATGTTTATTAAGATAAATAAAAATAAACAAACCCGAAGTTTCGTATGTCGTTTGACTTACATCTTCAGGGGTTAAAGATAACTAAAAGTTTAAAACACAAGAAATGGAAAATTACTCAAAATAGACCATTCTATGAAGTTATGGCCGTCTATCTGTTCATTAAATTAAAAAATCCGAATGCAGTATCTGTGCATACTAGGTTTGAACAATGCTGGATGTTCTCACGTTCTGTTTTTCACGTTTACACTGTACGACGTCTGACTTAGGTATATTTTTTATCAATGCTGACCAATCTTGGTGTAGAATTAGGACCTCGTTTTTTATATTTTTTTGTTGTTGCATTGCGTTGGAATTCTAAGCATATTTTGCAGCTTCTTTAAATTTCCTTGTGAAACAGTTTTTTTCAATATAAGACATGTTCATTTTATGCCAGAATACATTATGGTCGGTGGAAGTTATGTGGGATGCTAGGCCTGATTTGAGTTCTCTCCTTTTTCACCTGATCTTCCAGACGGGAAGATCAGGTGAAATACGAATTTCCCCTAATCTTCCCGTCTGGCCTACGTAGCAGACGCCACAGGACAGTGAATTTTATATACACCTGATTTTTTAAAGGATGATGTGGAGGTTTTGGGGAATGTAGAAATCTTGATATATTTTGTAGTGGAAGAACTTTAATGTTATGTTTGCTTAGTAATTTGGCCCAATTTGTCTAACATTATTGATGTACAGTGGCGTGATTGCGTTCCTGAAATCTTGCTTTTGTGAGATGCTTGTGGGAGATATGTTGAGGATTTTCTTGATTATCTCATGTTCAAAACCATTTTTTTTTGAGGATCTGAGTTAAATAATGGAATTGCTCATTTCTCTTTTGTTCTGTGCCGGAAATATTGTAAGCTCTATCCTTCAAGTTTAGTAAACTTATTTTTTGCCTGGGGTGGTGGTGTAAGGCCGCATTAGGAAATCCTCTTCTAAAGTGATTTTATGTTGTTGTGTAGATTATTAAGATAATCTTTAAGTGCAGTAAGTTCCTCTGTTGTTCCTGGCTATATGACGAAAATATCGTCTACGTAATGATAAATTACTAAGCAAACTTAACATTAAAGTTGCTTTCTTCCGCTAGAAAAAATATCAAGAATTCTACATCCCCCAAAACCTCCACATCACCCTTTAAAAAACCAGGTATATATAAAATTCATCTGATGGCATCTGGTACATAGGCCAAACTTGAAGATCAGGGGGAAATTCGTATGAAAGAACACCAAAAAGATGTGAAAAAAAAGGAGAGAAAACACAAATCAGGCCTTGCATCCCACACAACTTCCACCGGCCATAATGTACTCTGGCATAAAACGAACATGTTTATATTGAAAAAAACTGTTTCACATTGAAATTGAAAGAAGCTGCAAATATGCTTAGAATTCCAACGCATTGCAACAAAAACCAGGGCATAATTCTACATCAAGTTTGGTCAGCATTGATAAAAAATATACCTAAGTCAGACCTTGGACAGTGTGAACGTGACAGCAGAACATGACAATATCCAGCATTGTTCAAACTTAGCATGCACAGATTCTGCATTCGGATTTTTTAATTTAATGAACAGTTAGACGGACATAACATCACAGAATGGACTATTTTGAGTAGTATCTCATTTCATGTGTTTTGTAGCTTGTTTTATTTACCTTTAACCCCTGAAGATGTAATTCAAACGACATAAAAAATTTGTCGGGTTTGTTTATTTTTATTTATCTTAATAAACATGCGGTGGCAATACCGGAATCTTTCTTTTTTAAACTTAGCCTCATTAATTTCTCCTGAATCCACAATATTTTTAGTTGTTTTTTAACATCAGTAGTTACAAACACTTCACTTTTTCTGGACTCTAAATTGTTTACAAGATTTAATGTTCACGGCTTCTTCTGTAGCTGAAATAATATCTTTTTCAATAAAGGAAACTTATGTTTGGAACGTACACACTTGATCTCTTGCAAATGACAACCACAGTTTCAAATAGGGATCTTCAAACAATTTCGCAACATAACAGGGCATTTTTCTTGAGAAAATAAGAACGAAGCCCAACAAACATGCTTAAAATTCTGTCAATTGATGGGCCCAAGGACAAAAAGCTTGTATTTCCATGCTCTAACAATTTAACGTAATTGTTTCCTGCAAAGTCACAAAAATGTTTCAATTCTTCAACTCTGACTTGTGTATAGACGGAAGTATTTGTATACTTTCACTGCAAAACATTTAATCTCAGTTAGTAAACACTCGCAGCAGAATAACTATACAACAGAACAGACGCCTCGTCTGAGACGCGCAAGTGTTGCCAACATGTATTTTTTTTCTCTGAATAAATCGCTGCAGATTCGATATTTAGTGTCGAACAGTGCGACCCCATGGTTATACAAATTACTGATATCCATGATATTAATATACGATTATAGGTTATAAATAAGAATTTATGATTCATCAATATTAAAGTATACTTTTAGCTTTTATTAATAACGGGACAAACTTGACATTTTTATTAAAACGATGCGACGTATAGTCAGCCTACCTATATAACTTTTGGAGACTGACTGGGAAGATCAATCCCCTTCGGTAGCCAAACAGAGATAGCTGGTCTAGGACTATCACTTTTTATATACAGCACCTCGTGAAGCGAAGCCACCGGGAAGTGCCCGCCATCTCGAGGTCCCTAATGCTAACACTGTAATTATTGTATGGAATAATGTGGTTCTACGGTCGCTTTTTATAAGTTTAAGAGATGAAAAACTGGAATATCCAGGATAACAAAAAAAAAAAAAAAAAAAACCTGCTTGCCTGTGCCAGAGATCTACTAACTCGAGAATCGGACGAAAAAAAGGCATATAAAAAGTTCCCCTAGTCGGCGACTAGAATTTATCTTATGATGCTCTTTCCACGTTCTGCCTAATTATGTTGACGTTCATGCTACTTCTACTGAACTATCCAAGCGAATTAAAAAAAAAAAAATGCAACACACACTATTTCAGAAATTGATTGAAGTCAGGATTTCGAATTCCGATATGGTGATAACTGTCCACTGTACTCTTCCTCCAAAGCGCCATTAGTTATGTATTCAGCAATTAATAATAGATAAATGCTGAGCCTGCCATCCACCAATTTTCAAAAATTTAGGCTAAAGGAGCCCGATATTACTTGCTTGCGAAATGAACAAGGTATTACAGGATTTATTCTTTTTTTATTTATAATGTGTGTATAAACAAAGAACACTGACTATTCACTACAAATGATCAGAATAGAGAGGCAACGAAAGTCGGTTTTTTCTCTTAAATATGATGGTAAGAATTATTATTATTATTATTATTATTATTATTATTATTATTATTATTATTATTATTATTATTATTACCTAAGACCTCATGGAGTCAAAGACTGATCTGGGAGGTCCTTTTATCACACACATACACAGCTCATCATACCGTGCTTTGAACACACTCAAACTTCCTGCAGACACCACACTCTGAGGGAAGGCATTCCAATCATTTACAATTATTTTCAATCGTAGGTGAGTTAGCCGATCTCATACGGAGGTAGCAGGGTTTTTCTCCCGGAAACTCGGGTTTCTCATCCCGCATACAGACAAATCGGCCCTTCAGAACACACGCAATTTACAGACATAGAATACTAATTGTGGTGATAATGGAAATGGGAGGTAGATGGCGTTGATGGAGACGATTCGTAGTAGAGGTTCGGTGTGTGGTTGAGATAGTTATAGGTGTTCTCCCGCGATGAGTCTTCGTACTCCTTGGAGGTGTCAAGAACAATAATAATAATAATAATAATAATAATAACTCTGCACGAAAAAACCTGCCTCTCACTCCTTTACTCACACCTTCTTTATACAGTTTCCAGGGATGACCGCTAGTTCTTCCTCGATCTCCCACTGTTTTCTGTAGTGGGAGATCGAGGAGGAATCTCCTGCATTGATCTTAAAACAACCCTAACCAACGCTATAGGTCTCTATTATATCTCCCCTCCTCCTCCTGTCAGCCGGATTCTGCAAATTGCATCTCCTCAATCTTTCCTCATACTCAACATTCCAGAGATCGGAAACTACCTTAGTCAGTCGCCTTTGGACCCTTTCCAACATCTCTTCATCCTTCTGAAAACCTAGTGACCAAATCTGGGCACAATAATCCATGTGTGGCCTAATCAAAGCTTTATACAACGGAACAAGAACCTCCCTAATTCTACATGTCAGTGTCCTCCGCATTATTGCCAGAAGCCTTTGTGTTGTCTTCTCAATTTTGGCGATATGTCTCCTAAATTTCAGATCCTTATCCACTCTCACCCCCTGATCTCTTATTTCTTCGACCTCCAACAATGTATCCTCACCAAGCATAAATTCTGCATCCCATCTTTGTTTTCCAAATTTTAAAACCTACCTTACGTTTTGCAACATTGAACTCACATCCTTATTTCCGTGACCAATCACTCAATTTATTCAAGTCTTCCTGCAAGGTTACAACATTCTCACTACTCTTCATGGTTTGTCCCATCTTTGCATCAACTGCAAACTGAATATCTCCAACCAAATCTTCACCCATATCATTAACATACAAGTTAAACAGTAATGGCCCTAAAACAGATCCCTAAAGCACTCCGCTAGTGACTTTCCTCGAAATTGCTCCCCCCCATACACAACTTGTTGATACCTATCAGACAGCCAATCTCCAATCCAATGCACCAATCTAATATCCAACCCCACCTGCTCCAGTTTGACTATGAATTTATCATGAGTTACTTTATCAAAAGCCTTTGCGAAATCTAATATATCACTGTGTATCCTTCTCCTCTGTCCAAGGAAGCAGTCAATTTATTGCAATAAGTAGATTACTAAAACGTGACTTCGCTTTAGCAAATCCATGCTGTCCATCAAAGATGATACCATTGTTGTCAACCCAACTCTGGACCCTAGTTCTCACAAGCTTCTCCAACAACTTAACCACAACACCTTACACACAGATAGGCCTATAGTTTAATGCTTGCGTTCGATCACCTCCTTTATGAATTGGCACAATTTTGCCCTCCTTCCACTCCTTAGGAACTTGACCGAGCGCAAGACTCGTATTAAAAAAATATGTCAAGACAGGTGTCAACTCTCTGGCACATTCCTTCAGAATACGCGATGATATATTATCAAGTCCCACAGCCTTATTTACATCTAGTTTACTCAACTCCCCAAACACCTCTTGCTCAAATACAGTCAGTCTCTCCTCCCCATCATCAACTGCGCTCAATCTCTCTATGAAGATGTCACATTCACAAGATTGAAAGAGCTGTATGAACTGTTCCTTAAGTATCTCCACCACACATTCTGCAACAGCTGTCTTTATATCATTTTCTCCAATCAATGTCATCCTTCCATAATCATTCTTTCTTTTGCTGGCTACATATCGAAAGAACTCCCTAGGATTCTTTTTGGCTTCATTAGCCAACTGCTGTTCATACCTCTCTTCAGCTACCCTCACCAGCCAAGTCACCCTCCTTGCCTTGTCTTTGTAGACCTCATGGAATTAGTTATTTCCACTTCGCTTACAATGCCCTCTTTCTCTGTATCGCATGCTTAATCTCTTTATTCATCCATCTCACACCTACTTTATTTAACCTTCTCACCCTTAGAATATATTTAGACATTGCATCTACTAGAGAATTTTTGAAAATCCCCCAAGCTGCAATGATCTCTTTTCCAGCTAACTCCTCATTCCATGTTACACCCACAAGCTGTCTTCTGAGCTCTTCATAATCACCCCCCCCTTGTAGTTCCACATATACCCTTTTCTCACAGAGGTTCTCACACTGCTAGCAACCTCCCAGGTAATCACCTCATGGTCACTCTCACCAATTGGTGGATGATTTGACACCTCATTTATAATTACATTCTCTGATGAGATGACCAAATCCAAGACCCTCAATCCTCGCGTGCTGTCTGTTACATACTGTCTGAGGTAGTTATCCCTCAAAAATTCAAGAAACTGATTTTCTTTACTTCCAGTTGATCTCGTCATTCCAGTCTATATTGCTATAATTAAAATCACCCATAATGATTACCCTTTTCTTCTTTGCTTGGCTAATTTGATTATACATTTTATTATCACCACCACCCACATTTTATTATTATTATTTTTTTTTTTTTACCACCCACATTTCCTGGTCCATAACAACATCCAACCAAGATTGATTCCATTAACCGCTATCTCACACCATACTGCCTCAAAACCACTGGCACTATTTCCGTCTTGCATCTCTACTTTGTATGGACATAGCTCTTTCTCTATCATTAATAGCACTCCCCCCCTCCCTTTTTACCCTTTCTATCCTCACGAAACACATCATACCCTTCCATCTCTATTCCTGACAGGAATAGAGATAGAAAAGATTGATAATAATAATAATATAATAATTCATCATTTTGTGAATTTCACCAAAGTCACAAACTAGATGGCGTAGTAACACTGTTCGAAGTGTGTGTAATTTGAAAGGACAGGTTAGTGGTTCACGTACTAACGTATAATACATATTTACTGAGTTTGTTATGATACAGTGTATCTGTGATTTACGTAAACATTAAGCCCGTCGTGATTATTTTGAGGATAGAAGTTTTGCTATAAATATCGGAATAGTTCTTTGTAAACTTGCTCGTGAAAAAAAAAAACATCAAATATTACCGCCAACTTCAGAAGGAAAGTTGCTTTCCGTGTAGGTATGGAAAAAAAAATCAACCAGAAAAAACTAATTGCCTTTTTCTTTAAAAGTAATTTCGCATGTTTTATAGAGCTATTCCGGACGATGAGCAGTAAATAGTTCGTTTTTTTTTTTCTTCCCTAGTTCGTATTGATTACAAAAGAAGTCCTTTTCAATCAAATGATTATTGAGTTATAACTTAACCTATCAAAATTAGCCAGCTCGAAACATAACAGTCGCTCGTTTAGCCATTTTTTAATGATTAAGCACTGAGTCGAATTTATAAACTAGTAGAGATTTATATTTGTGCATATAAATGAAATTCTTAATTTATATGCACATATCTGCCATGAAGTATTTATTGAAATACTTAATGGCAAATGAAATACTTTCATCTGTCATGGCAGATAAAATACTTTAAATTTCTTTTTTAAAATTTATGGTATTTAAATACTTTAAATACCATAAATTTCAATCTTCACACAAAGGTAATTAATTTCATACATTCTTTTATAAATGTAATTGCAGACAGCTTACAAATGAATTCAAATTCCAAAGATTTTTACAGATGTGTATTTCAAATGTTTTGTCATTTATTTATAGCATAATTTATAATCTTTGGAAATAAAGAGGAAGAAATACTCCTCAGTTTAATTTTTTTTTTAAGAATCAAAATAAACAAATGTTGTGTCCCATTATTTTTACTACTACTTAACGCCTTCAGGGAGTCCAAGGACTCATTGAGGATTGGTACCTACTTGACAACTCTCCGTCTCCACCAACCGCAACTTCCTTCATCATCTACACAAACGCCATCTACCGCTGACCACCACTAGCATTTTCACAGACAATCACAAATATACATGCCTACGGCGGGATTTGAACCTGCAACCTTTTGGCTGGAGAGCAGATCTGCTAACCACTCGGCCAACCAGGCCTGCAAGTATGTAATTAATTGCATTGATCATATTAGGCTGGAAATATGCTCATAAACTTTTTCATGACTCTTACAAAAACAGGCATGTTTTGCGACCCTTCCCACCAGCACAGATTTTATATTTGAATTGTCAGTATGCTACCATATCATTAATATGATTCGTAGACTACTCTAAATTTTATGAAATAAGTCATTTTATGAAAAGATAAGCAAGAATACTTTCCATAGCATAGTTCTCCATGGTATTCTCTTCTATACAGAAACAGTTGGACGCTTTTGAAATGTGGTGCTGGCATCACATGAACAAAATAAAATGGACAGAAAAAAAATCAAACCAACAAGTCCTGAGAGAGATAAATGAAACAAGAACTCTAATAAAATCGACCAAAATTAGAAGGGATAGGTAGTTTAGACATATACTTTGACATGATGGACTTGTGAAAGAATAACTGAAGGCAAAATAGAGGGGGAAAGAAGAAAAGGCAGACCAAGGAAAAGCTTTCTTGACCAAGTCAAAGACAGCACGGGTTTGAGGAATTACGAGGAGGTTAAGACGAAAGCCAATGACAGAGCGGAATGGAGGAAATTGCTGCTGAGCTACCAGTCCCAAGACTGATGCAATTGATGATGATACAGAAACAGTACTGCTGTTTAAAGCAAATATTGAAACAAATCAATGCAGTTGATAAAACTTAAATCAGATATTTCAATCTGGAACTAACAGATCATCTTCAGTGCAATGACACTTGAAAAGTCAGAACAATGAAAACAATAGACTTTAAATAATGTGAGCTGCATACTAGTGTAGTATAGTAGATAGCAACATGTATATAATTAATATAATACAATACTGTATATAATTAATGCAGCATTTTTAAAAACATCTCACTGTACTTGAACACATGCTCAGATTTGAAGCAGTGAAGTAGATGAGTTTTAGACCACAAGATTCTGTAGTCAGTGTTATTCACATCTGTGCTAAACTAGACTTCTCAGACTTATAGATGATATAAGATTGGTGTTCCTATAGTCTTGACGCTTGATAAATGTTCAAAAACTTATTTCTGCAACCCACTGATATTGTGGGTTTGGGCATTCACTCCTTATTGATGAATGTTTCTCTCACAAAACTCTTCAGTTATTATCACAAGCCTTCCATTGAGGCTTCTTTGTTTGCAAAAATAAACTATGAGTGACCAATTTCCACGGTGAGACTTAGAAGTGGGTATTGTATGGATGAGGATTTTTGTCATTTGGCTTAACCTTGAAGATACTCCACCCACTTTCCTAACTAAAGTCAACAGCTTATACCCTGTACAACTTCACCATCTCATAAAAATAAGAAAGTAGCCTTCTCTGACATCATGCTCTCCTTAAGTTGTATTGACTACCTCTGTTTATTGCAAATACAAGGCGTGTTCCAAAAAAAGACCGAATTTTTGCTTTTAAAGACGATTGCACATTTTAGAACATTTTAAGCACTGTCTCCTTCGAAGTAGACCCTTCTACTGGCAATACACCATTCCCAATGTTTCTTCCATTGTTGGAATGCACTTTCTGTGATGGCATGCAGTTCTCTTATCACATTTTTCTGAATCTCCTCTATGGTTCAGAAATGATGTCCTTTCAAAGTGGTTTTAAGTTTGGGAAACAAAAAAAAGTCTGTTGGGGCTAAGTCCAGAGAATACGGTGGTTGGGGACATCAGTCAACAAATGTGGCACAAATTTTGCACTGACATGATGCATCCGAAGTTTTTCAGTCAAAATTTGATGGCAGGATCCTATGCTGCTGCTCATTTTGTCAGCAACTTCTTGGACAGTTAAACAATGATTTCCATGAATCACAGCATGAACTCTGTCAACATGATCGTCATCTGTTTTTAGATGTGGAAGGCTGTCCAGGCCTGGGATCTTCACTGACTGATGTTCTGCCCTTTTTTAAAATCATAGCACTGTATTCGGTTCATACAGTCTTTCCCATATGCTTGGTTGAGCAACTGAAATGTCTCTAAAATTTTTACAAAGTTTGCAGCAAAATTTCACACGCACATTCTTCAAGCTCTTTCATTATCACTTTGTCACTAATCCGATGAACGGCTTCTGCATGTTCTCACTTCAGCAGATGTAACTTGACGAATGCTCATAGGTGTGCTCACTTGCTGCAGTGCACTCACTGTGCTGCTTGGCGCGCTATTTAAAGTTTGGTGTTTTTTTTGAACACGCCCTGTATACCTTCACTGGCTGTTATATATAGTAAGATTCCACACATCTTCCATCCGAAAAACATGGCCATTATCAAAACCTTTATGAATTGGAGCTCATGGTATCAGCTCCAACCCTCATGACCTCAGACTAGAACTGGATAACATCCAATGTGTAATGATAATGTATTCACTGATAATACAGAGGTTGTTATGAGAAATGGAAGGGAAGTTTCATATCAATGTAGTAATGAATAGTTTACAATTTGCTGATAATATAGTAATTGTTAAAGAAGATGAAGAACTAGAAAGAACAGTGCTGAAGTTAAATGATGAAAAAAGATATGGGTTGGTAATGAACATCAAAAAAATTGAAATGATGTTCACAGAAAAGAGAATGAACTAGAAGATGAAAGTCAATGGATATGAGCTAGAAGAGGTTTGGCGGCTCATGTGCCCAGGGAACAACATAATGCGTGATTTGGACTGTAAATAAAATCTCAGAAACAAAATTGAAACTAAACTTGCAGGCACTGGACAAGATATGAAAAAGAAAATCAGTACGCCTTATCACAGAGCTAGGACTGCTGGAAAAAATGCATATTCACAAGTGCTCTTTATGGTTCTGAGACATAATTACGGGTCAAAGACTGTGAGATGAATATTGGCATTTGAAAGAATGTGTTATAGAAAGATTACGAATTTGATGGATGCAAGTAATGAATTAAGAACTGTATAAAAAAAGTAAACTGCAAAGTGAATCAAATGCAAATAATTCAAAGAAAATTGAAGCTTTTTTTTTTTTTTTTAGACATGTCTGCAGGATGAATAACAGTTGAAAGAGTTGTTTTCAAAGTTATTGCAAAGGATAGAAAAATCAGATTTCTATAGTAAACTCGGAAAGTAAAAGAATCAGTTCTGGAAAAGAAGAAAGCATATTGAAAGTTATTGGCAAGTAAAGTTACCACGTGCTCTGACAGAATACAGAGAAAAATGTAAGAAAGCAAAGTAGTGTGTTTGTGACTAAACATAAGTCACAGAAAGACTTTGGTAAGAATACCAAAAATAAATATCAGGAAGGTAGCAATATTCTAGAGGTGAATTTAGTAAGAATATAGAAAATAAGCATCAAGAAAATAGCAAAATGTTCTGAAGGCTAATAAAGAAGAATAAAAATGGAAAAGGAGTTCTGTAAAAGCCATTAGAAATGGTAAAGGTGGCAAGAATGTAGGTGTTTGGGTTAATTACTTTGAAAGATTGCAAGTGATGGCACAATGGTGGAAAACTTTCAAAAGGAATGTAGGAAAGAAATACAATACCTATCATACATCTTAAACTTACTCACTGTTGGTACACTCACAACCACCGTGCAATCTATTCCACTCATTCACTATTCTCCAAGTAAAGAACCTAGTCTGTACATCCCTACTAACCACTCTAAGACAACTTCCAAGTATGACGGGAGGAATCTTTATATGGACTTTTTCAATCGAAGGTGAGTTAGCCAATCTCATACGGAGGTAGCAGGGTTTTTTCTCTCGGAAACTTGGGTTTTTCATCCCGCATACAGACAAATCGGCCTTTCAGAACACACGCAATTTACAGACAAAAAATACTAGTTGTGGTGGTGGTGGGGGGTAGATGGTGCTGATGTAGATGATTGATAGTAGAGGTTCAGTGTAGTGGTGGAGATGGAGAGTTGTACAATAGGTGTCCTTCCGCAATGGGTCTTCAGACTTCTTGGAGGTGTCATGAATAATAATAATAATGACTCCTTGTTTTCTTCCTACTCCCCATTTATGGAAAAACTTCTTTTGTCAACTTATAGAATCCCGTTAATAACTTATAAGTTTCTATCACATTCCCTATCTTCTGCCTATCAGCTAAACTCTGCAATCCACACACCTACAATCTGTCCTCATAGGAACATTCCACAGACCTATCATGAGCTTAGTCACTTGTGTCTGAATCCTCTCCACCACTTCCCAGTTCCCTAGAAAAGCAAGTGACCAAATTTATGCACAGTAGTCGAAATGTGAATGAATTATCCTTATAAAGAGGGATAATAACGTTCCTATCTTTACTTGTCAATGTTCTTTGACATCCAAATAATCCTCTGAGCTATTTTGCCAATTCTTGCAACCTCTGAATTTCAAATCTCTATCCACCATTACACTCAGATCAATATGATATGAAGTATGTAACACAGGGGTGGGGAACACCTTGCCTGTGGGCGAAATTTCACTCGCGGAAGTTTTTAAATTAGCAATTTTCACCCTTGATACTAAAAAGGTTCCCCACCACTGATGTAACACTTTCCTCCCAAAGTGCATTTTACCACTTTAGATTGACAGCCATTGTTCTTTGCCCACACTGCCAATTTATTTAAGTTATCCTACAGGATATTTATATCACCTTTATCAACTACTGCCTTTCCAGTTTTGCATCATTGGCAAGTAACTGAATGTCCCCCCCCCCCTTGATTCCATTCCACCATACACCACCCTCTGATGTCTGTCTATCAGCCATGTGGAGTTGTAAGTTTTACAGTGGCTACATTACGTAATTTAGATCTGGTCGGATGATTGAATTCCAGATGAATGGAGTAAAGTAGTATAGTCATAGTACCTATTTATAAAGCGGGAAAGAAGTAATATAAGAAAAGCTATGGAAGAGAAAGTTGAAGAAATAGATTCAGGTCAAATAGAGGTTGGCAGGATCAGATTTTTACTTAAATACAAATAGTGGAGAAATCATGGAAATATAACAAGGATCTATATTTAATTTTTGTAGATCTGTTAAAGGCATATGATGACAACATGCCATAAGAAAAGCTATTCAAAATGCTACAGTTCATCATCATCAAATTCCTGCCATGTACCCTCAAGGGGTGTACAGGATATGATAGTACTACATGAAAAATTTACATGATTACTAACTTCCTATCTACAATTTTCCTCCAAATCAGTCTGATACTTGTCAAGACTCCAACATTATCAGATCTTATATTTCTATCATCTAAGGCACTTTGTACCATATCAATCCATCTATATCTTGGTCTTCCTCTGAGTCATTTTCCTGCCAACCTGGCAGAGAACACTTGTTTTGCTAATCTTTCCTCTCCCATTCTGTTTAAGTTACCATACCACCTGAGATTAGCTTTGCTAGCACATTCCTGGATGCTGACAATGTCAAATTCTTTCCTAATATCCTCGTTCTTAATATGATATTGCCATTGATGCCATCTGTTCACACCTCTAATCTTTCTCAGGACTCTCATATCTGTGGTTTCTAGTCTTTGGTCAAGTGTTTTACTTCTGACCCAGCTCCCAGATCCATAAGTTAAAACTGGTTTGATATGGATATTGACTTCCTACCATACCAGCTTTGTTGATTCTGTTGTCTATTTCCATATTTAATTTACCATCTTCACTAAAAATTGTGCCTAAGTAGCTAAAATGTTTTACTTGTTCCACAGGTTCTCCATTCACAGTGCAGTTGACATTTTCAATGATTCTGCCTATTTTCATTGTCTTTGTCTTTTTATTGCTGACCTTCATACCATATCTATTACAACAGTTATTCAATTTAGTCAGGGAATCTTGCAGACTTGTAGCAGATTTATTTAGAAGTATAACATCGTCTGCATAAAGCAAAGAGCTGACATTAACATCTCCAATTTTGATATCATGTTTAATACCACTTTCCTTCATAATGTGATCCATATAGATAATGAATAACAGAAGGGATAATGTACATCCTTGTCTCACACCAGATTTAACATTAAACCATCTTCCTGTACCTCCTTCAATCCTAACTGCTGACTTACAGCTCAAATAAAGACTAAGTATTGCTTGATATAACTTTTTTATACCACCATACTTAAGCATTTCTGGTCGAATATCATCTACTCCTGTTGCCTTTCCACATTTCAAGCCTTTGATGGCTTTTTCTACTTCAAATATGGATATGTATTCTTGACTGTATGCCTGTCGAGTATTTTTTATCACTGCTTGTTTCATTTAGCAATTTTTCGAAGTAATTACTCTATACTTCAAGGATATCTTTTTCTCCTGTTTTCATGTCACCTTTATCATTTCTAATTTCTTTTACAGCACTCTTTCCTCCATTTCTTTCTGATCTTCTTCAACAACCTCCAGAATATTTTGCCATCTTCATGATATTTATTTTCTATGTTCTTGCCAAAGTTCTCCTATGACTTGTGTTTAGCTAGTTTTACACAGTGTTTAACTTTCTTACATTTGTCTCTGTATTCTCTAAGAGCACAAGCTGACTTATTTGCCAGGAATTTTTGATATGCTTTTTTCTTTTCCTTCACTGCCTCTTTTACTTCCTGTGTCCACCATGGAGTTATGATTTTTCTCTCCTTGCAGACAACCTCGCGACATGCCTCTCTGGCTGAATCAATCAGGGTTTTCTTCAAGGCTTGCCACTGAATCTCCAAGGTTTGGTTCTTGTTCTCAAACTCTTTCATTTTTTCTTCAATAATCTTTGTGTATTTTAGTCTACAGTTGACATCTGAGAGCTGCTCAACTTTTATTCACTTTAAAACTTTCTTACATGTTATTCTTTTCAATATGAAATTCAAAATACAACAAGGATCTGTATTTAATTTTTATAGATCTGTTAAAAACATATGATGACACGTGTCAAAAGAACAGCTATTCAAAATGCTACTGTTAAATTGTGTAAATGGGACATTATGTCATGCAATACTTGGTCTATATTTGAACTGTAAGTCAGTAATCATAATTGGACTGGAAGATGGTTTGATGTAAAACCAGGTGTAATAAAGGGTGCACATTATGCTCACTGATTCATCATCTGTATGAATCGCATTATCAAGGAAAATGTTATTCATTGTCTTCAAAGTTTGCGAAGTGCATCTTTAGGTTTAGTTCTTTTTTTTTCTTCTTTTTTAAAAATAATATTTGTATATTTTATTCTGTAGTTTACGTAGATTTTGAAGCTTCTTAAATTTGATTCTTTTTAACTTTTCTATTCACTTTTCTTTAGTGATATTCAATTGAAACCTACCCAAAACTAAATGATTATCAGTTCCTATTTTAGATTTCCTGTGAACTCTTTTTCTGAATCATCATGAAGATATCACTATCAACAATAACAGACTTCATTTATTATTATTACGTGGCACCTCCAGGAGTCCAAACGCTACAGCTCTGTCTCCATCACTCAATCCACTACAAGAAACTGCGACTACCATCATCATCTACACCAATGCCATCTACTACCCACCACCACTAGTATTTTCACAGACAATCAGACACAATTTCTTGTGTCTTCTTTCCAAGTGGATGTGTACACATCTTTATTTTGGAGCATGGTGTTAGTATTCAGCAGGTACTTACCATTATTATTAACTTTGCTTTTTTCTCCAAGCATCTATATGTGTAGTATTCGTTTCCTACTCTGTTATTTAGATCTCGAACAAGGACAGTCTTTTCTTTTTCCTTCATATCATTTGCCTTCTCTAATGAGTTGAAACATACCTATACTTCTTCTTTAGCAGAACCTTCTGTTGGACCGTAGGCACAAATATGTCTCATTCAACAATTCCCCATTTTGATATGCTTATCCATATCACTTCATTGTTGCTTGAATATAATATCTTGTTGTTTTTATTTAGAAAAATCTCACTGGTTTTTTGTTTTCTTTGTTTCCTTTTCTTGGAAAAAGTTAAACATTATTTCTTCAGGTAAAATAAGAGACTGATAATCCTTAAAATTTTTTAGCTTCACTTTTCCCTTATCAGTCATTTTTATATTCATTGGCATGATGTTGTACGGTACTTAGTTCTACATTAAAACTTCTACTTTTGTTTCAGTGCATATTGGCTATATGTATGTGTGTGATGGGGAATGGAAATTAGTATAATCCATTTAATAACGCATTTACTAAACACATTGACAGTATATCACAAACACAAAAAGAAATTATTAACTACGAGGTAAAAAATAAAATTGCAGAATCAATCTTATGGAAAAATAAATTTTATGGAATAAATATGATTCATAAATCAATAATTTATGAATTATGTATTTATTTTATTACTCATCCATATATCACTGCCAAACAACAGATCAACCAGACATGTGCAATAATAATTAAATTAATTCATCTTTGATATTTTGCAATTTACAGAAACCATAGCTTAGCATATATTTTTCAACCCCCCCCCCCATGAAGGTATATTTGCAAGCTAAGAGGATCAGCTTGCATGTTAGCTTGATTTATAACTTTTGAATATTTAGACATATCCTATTTGGACCTCCATTTGTACTCTTGACCTTTGCCACAAATTTTATGGGAGGGCCTGGAGGCAGCACAAGATAAGTGGCAATAATCAGTTACATGAGAAATACACACAGCAAGCAAGAAATATAACTTGCTTGGTAAGGGTAGCAAAAGTGCAGTATAAGCAGCATTTACCTAAGGGGGGGGGGGATCAAAAGAAATCCTAGGGAGGTTTTTCAATATGTGGCCATTAGAAGAAAGAATGATTATGGAAGTATAAATTAAAGATACCAAGAAATTATATACTTGGTTTAATCCTTTATCCAAGTGTAAGTAAACAAAGTTTGCTCCTGAAGTGTTTTCAGGACTGGGGCAACTCATATATAGAAGCTAATGACTTCGCATCATTTGCGTTGAAACCGGTCTGGGTAGTGTTGCTTTTCATAATGCATAGCATTATACATGTCTGCAAGGATATGTGCTTTGCATTTGGATTCTAAGGCAAGTGATGGAAGTCATTAGCTTCTATATACGAGCTACCCCAGTCCTGAAAATACTTCAAGTTTAAACTTTGTTTGCTTACACTTGAATAAAGGATTAAACCAAGTATATAATTTCTTGGTATCTTTAATTTATAGTATAACCAAGTGGAAAAATTTCCAACAATGATTATGGAAGGATGATACTGGTTGGAGAAATTGGTAGAAAGATAACCACTGAGGAGGATATAGTACATATGTTAAATGAGCAAGTCATTAAGGTATTCCATCCTTGTGAATGTAACAATGCAAAGCTTGAGAGAAGGAAGAAAGAGACACTGATAGTGAGTGAGTAGGAGATATGTGAGGAATTGAGTAAACTTGATGTCATAAGGTCATATGACTTGACAGTATATTAATCCAGTAAGAACCAAGATTCAGAATTTTCTTTGATGGATAGCATGGATTTGCTAAAGAAAGATCATGTTTTAGCAATTTACGTATATACATATAACAAGGGGAAAGGCATACACAGAGGTATATTTAGATTTTGCAGAAACCTTTGATAGAGTGCCATAATAAACTGGTGATCAAAAGGAACAGATAAGATTGGATAGTAGATTAGTGTGTTGATTTGAAGAGTCGCTGTCTAATAGACATCAGCATATGGGGAAGTGACATCCCCGTTTTGAGGGCTGTTGTTTAATTTATATGTAAATGATATTGGGAAGGGCTGGAATGATGATATACGGTTGTTCGGAGATTATGCAAAGTTGGGAGAGCTATAAGAATTAGCGAGGATGTTTTAGCCTTGCATGAGGACCTGAAAAGACTGGATGAATGAGCAGTTGAGTGGGGATACCAGTTCAGCATAGCAAAGTGTAAGGTTTTAAAAATTGGGGAGCAAAGATGGAATGTAGAGTATAAAATTGTTAGAGATATCTCAGGAGGTGATGGAAATTAAGGATCTTATGGATTGGTGGTGGATAGGGACTTGAAATTTTGGCAACATTTTGCTAAAATTTGTGAGGATAGCACAATGAATTATAGCATTACAGAGAACACTGACATCTTCTCCAATGATGTGGACAATGCTGCATATGGAATACTGTACAGATTTGGTCATCTGGTTTTCAAAACGATGAAGCAATGTTGGAAAGGTTCAGAGACAATTGACTAATGTGGATTCTGGTCTCTGGAATGTTGAGTATGAGGACAGATTGAGGGAATGCAAATTGCAGAGCCTAGTGGATAGAAGAAAGATGGGAGGGGGGACATGATTTAGACATATAAGTTGTAAGCGATAATTAATGTGGATGAGATATTTGTAAAATAGATGGAGATGAGGAGAGAACAAGATGCCATCTCTGGAAGTTGTATAAGGAGGGCATAAGCCAGGGAGTGAGAATACATAGCTTGCATGGAAAGTGGTAAGTGATTGGAATACATTGCCTGAAAGTATGGTGAGTGCAGAGACAGTGAATGCATGTAAATCACAGTATGATCACTTGTCTCTGACCTCAATCAAAAGACTCATCGTTGAAGGTACAATGATAATGATTTACTAAATATATATTAATGGTTAGTGTATCCACTCTCATTCCAACCAACAGGCTGTGGGTTCGAATCCTGCTGTGAGCATGAATATTTACGATTGTCTTTAAGTGGAAGTTGAATTTTATTGTTTAGTGTGAGACCACCACCTTGCTTGTTGGAGGCTTTAAAAGTTATGTCTAGAACGTGGTTTCCAGACTGTGAAAAATAAAACAGAAAAAAATATAAAATTAAATTTTATTTAATTTTAAGGGCTATTTGTTAATTTTTTAAAAATTAATAAGTAGTCCTTAGCAGACCCATAGCACAAATAGAGCATCCATAGCTTAGGTGATTTAGACGAGCCCTTTAATTGGAAAGACCCAGGTTTGAACCCCATCTATGATGTTAGGAACCTTTCAAGTTGTTTTCAATCAAATGGTGGCTTAGCTGGTCTCATATGGAGGTTGAGGGCTTTTTCTCCCAGAAGCTCAGATTTTTCTTCCATCAAAATAGGCAAATCGGCTGGAAATGCACACAATATACAGATATAGGATATTGGGAAATAAGGATTAACCAACCTATTCCGTGAGATTTGGTTTTGAATACCTGCTCGGTACCTTAATGAATACCTTACATGTATGGGATACATGTAAGCATAAATCTGCTAGGATCGTATATCACGATTATATCACACACACACACACACACACACACACACACACACACACACACACACATATATATACTATAATGTATGTATATATACAATAAGAAAGGTAATTGTGGACTTAATGCAATGCTTTATAATGGGATTGCTATACTGGAAGGGTGGACAAACTTCACATCACTTGCCTTAGTATCTCATAATGCAAAGCACATCTCCTTGTGGACATCTATAATGCTATGCATTATGGGAAGGGTTCACTACCCAGACTGGTTTCAACCTTTATTGAGGTCTCTTCAGTGGGTGCCAGACCCAGAGGTGATACCAAGGTTGAAGCAATGCAAAGTCATATTTACCTGAGGTGTCACACCTTATTAATAAATTACTCTGGATTAGAGAATGATGGACTGGGAAAGTGATGTGAAGTTTGTTCACCTTTGCCATGAGCCTGCCCCAGTCCCGAAGATACTTCAGGCACAAACTTTGTTTGCTTGCACTTGGATAAAGGATTAAACTAAATATATAATTTATAGTCTAGCCAAGTGAAAAAAACTTCCAACATCATTCTCTAATCCAGAATAACTTATTAATAAGGTATGACACCTTTTGGCAACTTGTATAGGAAAATATGACTTCTGCATTGCTTCAACCTTAGTATCACCTCTGGGTCTGGCTCCCACTGAAGAGACCTCAATAAAGGTCGAAACTGGTCTAGTTTCGACCCTTCCAATAATGTATAGCATGTCCGCAAGGAGATGTGCTTCGCATTATGTGATACTAAGACAAGTGATGTGAAGTTTGTCCACCTTTGCCATGAGCTGCCCCAGTCTTGAAGATACTTCAGGCACAAACTTTGTTTGCTTACACTTGGATAAAGGATTAAACTACCTAAATATATAATTTATAGAGTTACTATATGTCCATATTTAGTATGGACAGTTAGTATTTTAAATGCCCTGTCCGTACTATACTTCGGTAAAATAAATGAAATGTCCGTAATTTTTTATTTTATTTTATTTAAAAATAATTTTTTTTGTATTAAATATAAAAGAAAAAACTAAAACAACACAAAAACAATTTTTGTCACATAGAAATAGGGGAATCACCTAGTCCAATTTCTGCATGTATGTCCCTACTCCTGCAGTTTCAGTTGTATTATGTCATGCATTCAGTGTTATGTTGCCGTATTGTGAATATTCGGATAAAATACGTTACGTTGACAATTGATCTAATTTTATAGGTATTTAAAATAATCTGTGATGTCAAAAGAAAAACTTCATCAAAGAAAGTGTCATTTTAATACAGAATTACAAATTGGATTTAAATTTCTGAAGCTAGAACTAGAGAATGAAGAGAGTGACACTGTATTTTGTTCTTTGTGCAATAAATTTTCTCTTGGATTTGGTGGCTGGCATGACATTGTTAAACACATACACTTCAAAACATCGAAAGTCTGTAAGAGCAGATATTATTAGTAAGCCTCTCGATGCACTTTTCAAAAACAAAGAGCCGAAATCTGACGACTATGCGTGTGCAGCTAAAGAAGCTACATCTTCTTTTTGCACAGTAGTACGTGATCATAGTTTTAAATCATGTGACTGCCAGTTGAAACTTATTTCAAAACTTTACGACCCAGAATATTCCATTGCCAGAACAAAAACAGTGTCCATAGCTAATAACATAATTGCCACTTTTGTAATCGATAAAGTACAAAATGAATTAAATAATGACAATTTTGTTACTATATCTGTAGATGCTTCCAACAGACTAGATATGAAACTTGTACCCATCTTAAGTAGAATATTTGTTCCACACTTTGGCGTTAAAGTACGACTTATAGACTTTGATGATTTAACAGGAGACACAGCAGGTATTTTAACCCAATGCGGGACTAAAACTTAAAAAGTTTGGTGTAGAAAATATAATTGTATCATAATGTGCAGATAATACATTTTTTTTTTTTTTTGTCAACATTTTGTCTGTATTTTGCTTTCAAGAAATATGGTAACCCTATTTATAATAAATAAATAAATAAAAGCAACAGAAAATTCAATCGAAATTAATGATTACATTGATTCCATGTTTGAGGATGCTGCAACATCAGATTCAGCAAATTGTTAAATCGGAGGATGTTGTTGATTCAACGTCAACAAAGAAAAACAAAAAGTAGTTATGATGATCCAAATAGCAAAAATGAGTAATTAATGTCTTTTCAAGAAGAGAAAATGAGAAAACTTTTTCAGAACAGCTCTGATTACTAAAAAAAGAGCTATACGGCTTCATTTCTTCAATAACTACATATGTAAAGTGGATATTACAACATTATTTCAAAGTCAAGTGTTTGTAGAAATTATGAAAAGTTTCATAGTTTCTACAAACATTCAGCTTTGAAATAATATCCACTTTGCTTGTGTAGCTCTTGATTGCCTAATGACTAGTTGACTAGCAAGTGTCAAATCTGAAGAGATTTTTCCGCTAATAGATTAATTTGTACAGGAAATTAGGTTATATTTAGTATATCACAACCTCAATAAGCTATGTTTTCTACATCCTCATTTTAATAAAAAAAGACTAAATAAAAAAAAGCTTCAGTATTATATATATATATTCATGTTTTCCTTATCTTTAAACTTGATATTTTTGTTTGGAAATATATACAGTCGATTCCGCTTAAATGGGACACGTTGGGACTAATCCATTTTGGCCCAATTAAGCGGCTGCCCCAATTAAACGAACTAATAATAAATTCTAAAATAAAATATGTAATATGCAGGTAAATGAATAAGTAGGTAAAAATAATAATAATTAGGTACCCATTTTAATGGTTTATTAAACCAAAATACAGAAAATATTTGTACTATAAATTGTGCAGAAAAATAATGCACAAAATAATGATAACTTTTACAATTTCAAATTTTAATTCTGCAAAAATGCATCAAGTGTAGTCTGTCTTTTGCTTTTGAAATTTTGCAGTTCTACAAAATCAGTGCAGATGTAGGGCTTCCTTCATTACCTTCCTGCATAAAATAACACTGTAACCCGACTATAAATTTTTTGGCCTCATGATTAGTTACAAGCACAGGTGGGTCATCATCCTCATCATCGCATTCTTCGTCAAATTTTTGACGTTTAGATTTAATGACTTCAACAATTGCATCTTCAAAGTTTTCATTTTCATCGTAACATGGTAAATTGTCATCTATTATTGAAAATTCTTCATTATTCATGATAGGAGCTTGCAGTATGTCTTCATTTTCATCACTACTCAAAATTTCAAGAACCTTCAAAGGTTTTAAACCACAAACAGCAAAGCAGTTTTGTATTGTGCTGCTTTTTATAGCTCGCCAACTGTTGGAGACAAACTGCATTGCTTGCAAAATGGAAATTTTTGCACTGATCTCTCTGGCTGTTGATGAACTTGTTAATAGGTTTTCATCAATGGATTCCAGTATGTAATTAACCAATTTTCCTCGATACGTCTTTAAATTTTTTATTATCCCCATGTCCATTGGTTGCACTAAGGATATTGTATTAGGAGAAAGAAATTCCAGCCTTATATTTTTTAGATTATCTAAATGAGGGTGTGCAGCACAATTATCGAGAAGCAACAAATTTTTCCTCTGCTTAAGTTGTAATTCTACGTCCCAACTCATAAGCCAATTCTGAAAAATTTCAGAAGTCATTCACATATTACTATTGGCATGGTACTCTACTGGTAAATTCTCTATTCTTAACCCCTTGAAGCATCGAGGCTTAGCATTTTTTCCTACGATTAGTAGTTTTCGTTTGTCCTTACCCGACATATTTGCACAGCATAATATGTCGGGTGAGACATATTATGCTGTGCAAATCATAACACAGTAATGCGGTCCATTGCCCTTTTATACCCTGGCAATGCAATGTGCTTATAACACAGGGAGCCGTCTGGCATAGCACGATTATAGAGGCTGGTTTCATCAGCGTTGTAAATATCATCTGAATAGAAATTCTCTAAAGAAGTAAGGATTTTAGTATTTTGCCATTGTTCAGCGCTTACATTGTCGGCACTGCCCTTTTTGCCGTGCGCTTTTTTAAATTTGATATTGTGTCTCGCTTTCCATTGAGACAACCAACCAGCAGTTGCTTTAAAATCGTTGTTGTCCAGCTTTTTAGCAATCTCCTCTGACTTCACCTTCAACACTGGGCCGCTGATATTCACGCCTCACCTGCTAACTATAGAAAACCATTGATCTAATGCTTCTTCGACTTCTGGATCCTTTCCATCATGCTTTCTTTTGGATGTTCCTGGAATTTCTTTCTGTAATGTCCACTCCTCACGCAGTTGATTTTCTTGTTGTAGGAGACGCGCTATGGTAGATTTTGGTACACCAGTTATATCAGCAAGTCTACGATGCCTTGTATTTAATGGCTGGCTTTTAATTTTATCCAGCAAAGCAATTTTACTTGAAAGTGTAAAATCATTTCTTGGCATCTTGGCAAAGATTTAAAAATTTTAAATAAAATTGACACAATAAATCGATATTGCTAGGTATACAGTATATAGTAAGGGTAGATTCTTAAGCAGACGCGTACTTGCCAGATGCACGACAAAAGATAACTGATTCGCATCACTCTTGTGTTGCCAAATATTAGTGTACGTAGTGTTGCCATATTTTTGAAAAATCCATAAAATATATCAAAAATTGCTAAATTCCTTTTCAACTACTGTCCCAATTAAGCAAAAAGTCGTCCCAATTAAGCATTAAATTATGTATTAATATGTTGGTTTGGTTTCCGTTCTTTGAGATTTGGCCCAAAAAAGCGGCTGCCCCAATTAAACGGAATCGACTATATATATATTTAATTCTTATTAATAGTATTATATTTTTTACCCTTTAGAATAAATATTTTGTTTATTAATATTTATTATCTTTCAATGTAAATTTTTTTAAAAAATGTAAGAAATTGCCCATAAACCAGTGTTTATGAAAATTCTACCGAATTACTAGTTTTTGAAAAAAGTCGGTAATTTGCATTTCCTCTTGTAGTGAAGTGAGCTACTCTCATTATTATTATCTGAACTCCATGAAGGAGATCCATACTCTCAAGATAATTGATCTTGAGAGTATGGACCATGCCTTAAAACCCATTCACAGTTTCTGCACTCACCATACCCTCAGGAAATACATTCCACTCACCAGTGGAATGTATTTCCACTCCATGCAAAGAACCTGCTTCTCACTCCCCTGCTCACACCCTTCTTATGCAGCTTCCAAGAATGGCCTCTTATTCTACTCTTGTCTCTCTCTCTCTCTCTTCTCTCTCTGCTCTATCAAAAATTTCATACACATTAATCTGCTAACAACCCCTCACTCTTCTATGTCCTAATCTTATTCCCTCTTCTTCTGTCCATAAGGCTCTGTAAATTACACCCTCCCCCCACCTTCTCTCTTCATATCTGATATTCCATAGAGGTAACACTGACTTAGTAATCCTTCTCTGGACTTTCTCTAATATCAGGCAACCAAATTTGCACACAGTAGTTCATATGGCCTGATACAAGCAAACCATAATATCTTTGCTTCTGCATGTCATTGTCCTCATTATTACCATAATCTGTTGTGATATTCTTACACTTTTAGCAGTGTGACCCCTAAACTTCAAGTCTCTGTTCACCATCACTCTCTGATCTCTCATTTGTTCCACTTTTAAAATTTCCCCATTAATTGAATACTCTGCATCCCAACCTTGCCTTCCAAAATTTCAGTAACTTGCACTTTGTAACATCAAACTGATAGCTCCATGCACTTACCCACTCACATACTGTTGAGATCCACCTGCAAGGCCACATCACCTGCTCTGTTTCTCATAGTTCTTCCAACCTTTCATCATAGCAAACAAACAGTTGCAATGCAGGCACTTGGTTATGAAGATACTTTCACATGTAAGATTTTGTTTATTTGCAATAAGATAAAATATTGTTGTTATTCTCTAGATATCAATCTTTGTGGAATTGTATTCATTATTCATACAGTGCCCATCTATCTCTCACCTGCAACCCATTCCACTCATTCATGCCCTTGTTAACTATATATGCTTATGTGATTTCTATGGCAATCTCTCCCCCACCTTCCAGTCACGTATCAATTCTCCTGCATCTATTCTATAACCTTCCTTTGTAACTTATTTTGCTATCACATTCTCTGTTTTCTACAAAAAAAAACCTTGGTTTGAATTATGACCAGTATGTAAAGAACATTTAACTTTCAGTTGAAGACAAATTACAAGGTTTTTCCTTCCATAAACATAACTCCTTGGAGGTGTAATAATAATAAACATAATTCTTCATCCCATAAAAGGCAAACCAGCAAATCAAACAACTCAAATCCAAATACAGCACATCAGTCCAATTTTGCTTCCCAAAAATTTTCATAGACTTTTCCATCATGATCACTTGGCTATGATTTCATCCCTTGGAGAGGATGAAATTATGTGAATATGAATTATGAAAATATTGTGCTCATAGCAATTATGAGCACAATATTTTAAATGTGGTCATATTAAAATCTTCTTATAAAGAGATGCAAAAACTTATCCTCGTTCCTCAGCTCTCTCTCCCCCAGCATTCGTTTGTTTTGTGCTATTTTACCCACTTTGACAGTATGTTCCCCCTTTCTGTTTCCCTCACTCACCAACACACACAAATCCATAGCAGTGTTTTATGGTAACTAGAGCTTTTATAGAAATGTGTCATAAATTTTATAGAAATGTGAAACGAGAGCATTTCAGCTCATAGATGACCCTTCCATTACAGACTCACGTCAACCTCTATCTCACAGGCACATTATTTTAGTGTTTCTTCTACAGATACATCCACAGTTACTGCTCCAATGATGTCGACATTATTTCTCCACTTTCTGTTGGAGAAATAAAACAGCAGCAGCAGCTGCCCAACATCCCTTTACAGTACATCTGCAAATATCTTGAACCTGCTTCTCCTCCTCATTTATTCCATCCACCTCTGCGCTCTAAAATAGCCTTCATCATAATGTGCTTCCCAAATTCATCCTCAAACTTTAAAAAAAAAAAATCAACTGATTTTTTTTTTTTTTTTTCCCTTTTTCAGTCCTTATTTTCACTCTCCACATGTGGCACCAGTGTGTTAATACACCTTCTACCTGAAAAGAAACCGAACTTTTGATAGAAAATAAAACATAGGACAAGTAAAAAAATAAAACACAAGACAAATAAAACCATGCCAAATGCTGTTTGGCACGATCAATTAATTTGTTAAATGAGTTTTTTATATCTATTTTTGGGATACTGTTGAGGGTCATGATTACTGTCACTTGAACGTTTTCAATGGTGTCATATCGCTTTCCTTTCATTGGCAAATGAAGTTGGGGGAAGAGAAAGATGTCAGAGGGTGCTAAATCAGGTGAATACAGCGAGTGATCCAACACACAAACATGGTTTTTGCTCAAAAACTGTCTCACAATGTTCGAACGATGAGATGGTGCATTATCGTGCAAAAGTGACTAGCTGCCTGCATCACGATACTCATGCTGTATGCGATGAATTCTCGCTATCAATCACTTAAAAACTTCAAGATAAAACTCACTATTGACCGTTTGGCCAGACAGAACAAATTCTTTGTGGATAATGCCCTTGGAATCGCAGAAACAAATTAGCATTGTTTTTACTTTTGACTTCTCCAAGCGACTTTTTTTTCAGATGCCCCTCTTCTGGTGGTCTCCATTGAGAACTCTGGCGTGTTGTTTCAGGCTCATACTCAAAACACCACGTTTCAAGGAAGTTTGAGTCCTCGTTGGTTTTAATGAGGTCCTTGCAGTGTTCAATTCGATTCATTTTTTTGGTCATCGGTCAACTAGTGGGGAACAAATTGCAAATTCAGTTTACGAAGGCCCAAACTCTCAGTCAGAATGTTGTGCACAGTTGATTTTGAAATCTCCAATTCATCTTCAATCAATCTCACGGATGATTTCGGGTTTTCTTTGATAAAATCACGCACTTTTTGGATGTTAACTTCACTCAGTCCAGTTTTTGGACGGCCTGGCTTTTCATTGCCCTCAAGCGTCTCACAACCACTTTGAAATCACTTAAACTTGAGTACGGGATAAGCATTCATCACGGTATGCTTTTTGAAGCATTTGATGCATTTTGGTAAAACATTTACCAAGTTTATCACAAAAGTCAATCGCTGCTCTCTTTTTGAAACTTATTTTCCAACCGTTCGTCAAAACACACTGTCGCTCTTGGCACTATAACTCTGCTTCTAATGAAACAAATGTCATAAACAGTTGACACAATACTAATGAAGGTTGCCACTTTTGCCAACAAAAAAAAATACAACAGATGGCACCACTAGTTTCTTCTATTTTTGAAAAGTTTAGTTTCTTTTTGGACAGAGGGTGTAGGTTTGTGTATCTCTACATGTGTATACTTATATTGAACTAGCAAATATTATTTTCTGCCTGTAGTATTAGGCTTTAAATTTTTCTGCAGTATCTCTCCAATAAACTTTAATTACTGTTGATACCCCTACCTTATCTCTATAATGGCGATGAACTTGATATTGATATCAGCGTAGAAAATCAAAATGAAGATAATCTAGGATCCCCAATAATGCGAGAAGAATTTGATAAAGCACTGTCTGAAATGAGTAAGGGAAAAAGTCCAGGTGTAGACAATATTCCTATAGAACTGCTACAAAATCTTGGTGATGAGACAAAAACCTTACTAATTATCAATTAATAGCCGAAATCTATGATAGAGTAGAAATACTAAAAGGAGTTTATGAAATCAACCATAATACCAATACCAAAAAAGAATAATACAAACAAATGCAGCCAATTTAGAACAATAGCTTTAATCCCACATGTTAGCAAAATTCTGCTAAAAATTATTCAAAATAGAATTTATTCAAAAATAGATTGTCTAATGGATGAAGACCAATTTGGATTTAGAAAGAATAAAGGAACAAGAGAGGCAATACTCTGTTTAAGAACAATAATAGAGAGAAGATTAAACCTTAGTCAAAATACTTACATTTGCTTCCTTGATTTAGAGAAAGCGTTCGATAAAGTAAACTAGCAAATACTCCTAAATTGTCTAACTAATATCGGCATAGATTTGAGGGATAGGAAAATAATTTATCAAATTTACAAAAATCAAAATGGACGGATTAAAATCAATGATAAGGAGAAAACAAATATCAGGAGTGGAGTAAGACAAGGATGTATACTTTCACCACTTTTATTTAATTTATATATTGAAAAGGCCATTCAGGAAACTAAAGATAAAATAAATAGTGGCATAAAGATAAATGGTGAGCAAGTCATGTGTATAAGATTTGCTGATGACATAGCCCTTGTAGCAGAAAACAGAAGAACGTTAAAAACAATGCTAGAATTACTAAATAATAACTTTGGAAAATATAAAATGAAAATCAACACAGATAAGACTAAAATCATTGTTACAGGCAAAATCCCTATCGATACAGAGCATATAGACATTAGCGGGGAACAAATAAAACAAGTGAAAAGCTTTAAATATTTAGGAAGCCTAATAACAGAAGATGGCAGAACAAGAGAAGACATAAGATCAAGAATAAACAACGCAAAAGCCCAATTCTCTAAGATGAAAAGCAGGAAACCTCAACCTACAATTGAAAAAAAAATTAGTAAAGACATTGATATGGAGCATTGCACTATATGGATGTGAAACCTGGATTCTAGGCAGAGAAGATGTAAGAAGATTGGAGACTTTTGAAATGTGGTGCTGGCGCCGCATGAACAAAATAAAATGGACAGAAAAAAAATTAAACCAACAAGTCCTGAGAGAGATAAACGAAACAAAAACTCTAATTAAATCGATCAAAATTAGAAGGGATAGGTGGCATGGACATATACTTCGACATTGATGGACTTGTGAAAAGAATAACTGAAGGCAAAATAGAGGAGAAAAGAAGAAGAGGCAGACCAAGGAAAAGCTTTCTTGACCAAGTCAAAGACAGCGCGGGTTTGAGGAATTACCAGGAGGTTAAGAAGAAAGCCAATGACAGAGCGTAATGGAGGAAATTGCTGCTGAGCTACCAGTCCCAAGACTGATGTTCCCTACCTTAAGCATCATTAGCAGATGACTGATATTTCCTCCTCTCCCCTTTCAAATTGGCTCTGCTACAGTTAATATACACATTAAATAGCAGCCCTGTAACACAACACTGGTAACTGGCCTCTTAGTTCTCTTTTGTCATACTTTTTTATGTCTTACATGTACATAATCAGGTGTGTATGTGTCTGTATCAGCTATTCTTTTGTCCATGTTACCAGCTTCATATTCATCTCTGTTTGATCCATCTTACATAATAGAGTTTGGTATGTTATCCTGTCAGATGTTTTTGCAAAGCTTAGCAGATATCATAAAGCTATTTGTTATCCAAATTCTACTTTTATAGAAAGTTGGGAAAATTACTAAGGCAAGGTTATATAATTTACTTGGCTTGATAATTTATTTACCTTAACTATTTTTTCTAATACTTTATCAACCACTCCTGAGATACTGACCAATTTAATTTGCTGCTGCTATCTAGGAGCATCCCATCCTTAATGTAATCAAGCTTCCTTTATGGAATCTTGTCCTGTTTTGACTCTCTTGAACCTTATCTGTGATGAGACCACAGATGCGAGACCCCTCGACACTTCTCCGCATAGCAGAAGAAGGCGATTCCATTCCGATAATAGACACTATTCAATAATAAACACTAATCAATGATGAGTGTTTATTATTATACACTGGAAAATTAGCTTTTCTTTTATGAAAATTCTAATTTTTAAAGTGGTAACTATTTTACTTGTACAACAGTTGGAAAATTTTATGTATGAAGTACGTGATTTCACGTGTTGGTGATGAATTCATACATCACCTTATTCTTTTCTTTCCTTCAACATGAATTGACTCTTCTTGGCACTGCCAGCCAGGGTTCTTGCATGTGTGGTTGGACAGTACTTTCTTCCAATACGAATGTTTGAATGCAAGAATATAATTTCTTGTTAAGTATATTTATAGCATATGATGATATAACGGCTGTGAAGCCCCTTTTAGGGAGAAGTATGGCACTATCTCAATCCCCCATAATTTTATCCGGGCTCGGGACCATCATAGCTGACATATCAGGCCTATGGCTGGGTCTTAAGTATTCCTGACTGTAATCCGTGTGTGTTCATGGGGCTAGCTTGCCTGCTTGCAGGAGGAAAACCCCAGATAAACTAGGGTGAAAAACTCTGCTGTCCATGCCTAAGACTGGCTAACTTGGCTATGTCTGAGAAAGATCCTTAAGATCCTCGCATCGGTGACGAGAATCGAACCCAGGACACTCCTTTCCCAGACGTATGGTTGCAAAGCGAATAGCCACTCGGCTAACCATGCGGACTGTTAAGTATAACATGTATTTAAGAAATTAATTTTACGTTTAAACTTAAATGTTAAAAATAAGTTAGCATGAGTTAAATGTATTAGCATTTCTTTTTCTCTGTGAATGCTTTCATGCCATATCTTTGATGCATTCATTAATAATCACCCAGTTGGTGTTTTTGTGTGTGTGTGTGTTGAAGGAGGGGATAATCATAAAGTTTGCTGTTAGTAGGATATAAACATATTTATATATTAAAATTTACTTCTTGTCAAGGATGTAGCATTTTGGAGGACTTTTTGTTAATATTTTTTTCTTTTGTTTATAATAATTTCAATTTGTTGTTGTAATACAAACAAAAACACCAACTGTTGGTTGAGTGGTTAGCATATCTGCTCTCCAACCAAAAGGCTGCGGGTTCGAATCCTGCCGTGGGCATTGATGTTTGTGATTGTATGTGAAAGTGGTTGTGGTGGCCAGTAGATGGTGTTGGTGTAGATGATGGCAGTTTCGGTTCACTGCAGTTGGTGGAGAGTTGTGGAGTGGTTGTCCTCCCCTGATGAGTATTTGGGCTCCTTGGAGGTGTCACATAATAATAATAATAATAGTCTGCCATGTCTAAGGAAGGACCTATCTGAATTCAATAATTTGAAATATCTAATTAGTTCACTGAAGAGGTCTGAACTCTGGTGAGTGCTACTTTATGTGGATGCATGCTGCTAGTTTGTTCTTGATCTCTGGAAGAAGCATCTAGTACTGCTTATGAAGAAACATTAAGTAGTAGAATGAATGACATAATTATGTTTGTAATTCACAAATGGAAGATGTTCCTGAGTTAACATAATAAGCAAGATTTTCAGAAGAAAGTAAATGTTGATATCTTCAAATTTTGAAAGAAAATAATTAATTGAAAAATTTTCAAAAAACAAAACAAACAAACAAAAAAAGCACTTCATTGTTTTGGAGATACCTAAAGATGTTTATACATCTAACTTTAACAGTTTTTGAGTAAGGAAAAGTAATTCTTTATAAAAATTTACTATTTTTTGGATTATCATTACTATATTTTGATCAAAAGCATTTTTGGTCACATGTCAAACAAGAAAAAAAAAATTACATAGTTTTGCTAGTTAATGCAGGCTTAAAAATATATTTACCATAAATAGCACTGGATGGTAGACACTTATAAATGTCATGCTACTTGGATTATATATTATTTGAAGTTTAGCAGTGGCTCATATCTCAGAGAATCAAGCCTCAGCACTGGAAATTATTAAGAAAGGAGGAAAGAAAGAGATGGGATAAGAAAGATATCTGAGATTGTGTAATTCATGCTAACTTTAAAAAAGAGGGTATGAAGTGGGTTATACATTAACTAGGAGAAGGAATTGAAGTGAGAGGTTGAGGCAGAAGAAAATATAACAGTAAGAAGAGCAGATATTATATGTTTTTAAGGAGTTAAGTGACAATTAGGAGCAATAAGAAAGATCACATTCTTTTGTTTTGTATCACTAAAAATCTCAGAATGAATGGAGGGGATTCTTTTGGGATTGAGAGAGGGTGGAGGATATATTGTCTTATTTACATTAAAATTATTAGAGACAATGACCATGAAATTGGAAAAAGTCAAAAAGCAATTAGAGGCACTGAAGGACACGAAAGGGAAGAACAAAAAAGCACTGAATCAGGTAAGATATTGCAACAGCAAAAGGAGAAACAAAAATGCACTGAATCAGGTAAGATATTGCAACAGCAAAAGGAGAAACAAAAATGCACTGAATCAGGTAAAATATTGCATAATGATAACAGCAAAAGGAGAAACAAAAATGCACTGAATCAGGTAAAATATTGCATAATGATAACAGCAAAAGGAGAAACAAAAATGCACTGAATTGTTCTTTGTGATAATCAGATAGGTAAAACTGATTATCATATGGTGTGGTGATTCAATTACACAACACATAGTTGATGACCATATTACTACATCGAATTTTCTGAGTTCTAAAATCAAAAATTAAAAAAAAATGTGATTATGAAGCAGAAAAGAAAAGCGATGGAAGTTCTGGTAGAAACAAATGATTTGTTGGATTGATAAATATGGTATGAGAGAGGATATGAAAGGACTGCTGGAAGAAGTAAGAAAGTTAGAATAGTTAGTATATTGCCTAGATATGATATCATGGAATTAAGGAGGACTGTGATGGCAAACAGTTCGATGCATAGGCCATGTAGAAAGAATGGTTGCAAATTTTTGGATTTGTGCATTGAATATGTAAAACCTCAAAAGTTTGGTGTGGTACAGCTTAGTATTGACACTAAACACAGTATCTGGTGGGATGATGCTTGTCTTCTCCACAGAAACAGTTTTAAATATGAACGCTTTTTCAAAGAAAGTTGTGAAGCAGCCTAACCTGAATTGGAATGATTGTATCTCTCTCTCTCTCCCCCAAACGTTTGGGAGATTTTCATTTTATGTAAACATCAAATATAGTTTTAATATTATTATTAATGTATTCATTTCTAGCTCGCAGCAACCATTTTTAATTGGTAAACTGATTGTTGTATGTATCTTGTATTCCTGTTCTTTGATTTGCATGTTTCCACACGCTGATGCTGTGCTGTTATTCTCAGTACGAAATATCTGTACTTTTATTAAAGTTGATTACTGTGTTTATCACGTAATTTGTTGTTTACCAACTGTGTTGTGACATAGATTTTAAACCCACAAAGTAGGTGATACATTGGGAAAGTAAAATTTTTATGTAGTAGTAGTAGTAGATTTAAGTTGTATTTCTGGAGCCCTCCCTAGTATCTCTGGAGCGGTGTTAAGATTTTGGAGAAGCTAGTAAGCGATACACATACAAAAGTGGGTTGACAGAATGTATACAGGTAACCCTCATATAATGCAGTACTTATACAATGTGGTCTAGAATTGTAGTAACCCTTGTTGAACACGGTACTTATACAATGCGGTTTCGATATAACACCGTTTACAAACTGTAGTAACCCATTATCTTTTCATATATTTTTCAATGCGCGACTTAAAAATCAAATTTTAGCTTCATTTAAACCCACCCGCTGTAAACTGCCAAGGTAACAATTGAACAAGACTGAAGATACATTTGGTTTTGATCAGCACATGAGACTCAACCTTCCCGAACTTCTTCATAAGTGCTCCAATCTCTTCAATAATGAATTAATTGATGAGGAAATAGATTTAAATGAGGAGGAACTGATACAATTAATAGATGACGTCGAACCAAATGGTGGGGAAAGTTCTGCCGAAGATTCTGATTGTGATGAATCCGTTAAAGAATTCAGTTAAAAAAAATTAGCAGAAGGATTGGACTTGGCAAGTAAGTTATTTTATGGATAATGATCTCTCAATGAAGCGCTCCGGAAAATTCACGAGACAATTGGATATTTGTTTACTTTCATATTATGAACTTAATAAAAAATTGCAGCATAGTGGTAAGCAAGGTCTTATTACTGACTTCTTGATAACTAAACCAGTCAAAGTATGCAATGAGAATTATACAAATGATGTCCAAGAGATTTCAAGTGATGACGATGTCCGGCCACTCGTAAATAAAGAACATCTACGAAATGTTAGTTTTGAAGAGAGTGATGACGATTAAAATATGCACTTTACATATTTTATTTTGCCTAAAACATTTATGTATTATGTGCAATGAAGTTTACGTACAGTTTATAATTTTTTATAATTGTATACTATGTATTTGTTTCATAGTTTATGTTTTCCTAACTTACATTAATTACCTGAATTAAATAAAAATATTTTTTTGTTAGATGTCATTATTTATATAATCTTAAAAATACAACGATTTCGGAACCTAACCCTACTTTTTCTATGTGATCTGAGTCTCGCATAACGCGATTTATATAACGTGGCATTTTTGTGGAATCTAACATCCGCATTATACTAGGGTTACCTGTACTTTGCAATGAAGAGCATGGATATACTAAGGTAGGGTCATGACTCAATGTGATGGTTGAGTTACACAAGCAGGATGTATATACCATGATACTTCTGGATTTTACTAAAGCTTTTTGACTGAATACAATATATAACACTTTTGCATAATTTGGAGGATATAGGATTGGATTATATTATTATTATTGGATATTATTGGATTATGAATTACTAGTTTGGATAAGAGGATGGCTGAATGATAGGTATCAAAAAAAAGTTATCTATGGACATGTAAGTCTCCAAGATTTAAGGTGACCAGTTGTGTACCCAGAGATCAGTCTTTGGACTGTTGTTATTTGATCTTTACATTAATGATATTGGGAAGGATTTGAGCAGACATACAGGCTATTTGCTGATGATGCAAAGATAAATGGAGTAATCAGGAATGCAACTGACATGAAATTATTATTATTATTACGTAACACCTCCAGTCAGTCATTGACTCATCGAGGGAGGGCACTCTACAACTCTGTCTGTACTGATCAATCCACCAACTACCATCATCATCTATACCTACCTGTGCCATCTACCACACATCATCATCATCACTAGTATTTTCACAGACAATCGCAAATATCCATGCCCAAGGCAGGATTCGAACCCGCAGCCTTTTGGATGGAGAGCAGATACACTGACAACTCAGCCAACCAGGCTGGCAAATACTTGCATAATGATTTGAATAAGTTGGAATTGTGGGCATTTGAAAATGGCTGTCACTTCAGTATTAGTAAATGTGAAGTAATGCACTTTGGTGTAATGAGATATCCAGTTGCATATTAAATTGATTGGATTATGCTAGAAGAAACTGACCATGCAGGAACCTTGGAATTTTAGTAGCTAGGAAGTTGAAGTTCAGGGCTATATAGCAAAGATTGTGAATACAATAAATTAATGCATAACATTAGACATATCCGCAAGGAGATGTGTTTTGCATTATAGGAGATACTGAGACAGGAGTGTTGGTAGCTTGCTCCACCTTTGCAATGAGTGGTGTTCTACCACCTTACCCCAGTCCTGAAGATACTTTCAGGCGCAAACTTTGTTTGCTCACACTTGGATAAAGGATTAAACTAAATTTATTATACTCTAACCAAGTGAAAAATAAACTTTCAACATTGTGAATACAACTCAGAGGACAATTGTACATTGATAGGTAAATTGACTGCCTTATTCATGGCTTTGTACAAGCTCATCTGGATTACTGTATACAGATTTGGTTTCCTGGCTCTGAGGTGATGTACAGAGAGGGAGAGAGTGCAAAGGAGATTATTATTATTATTATTATTATTATTTGACACCTCCAGGGAGTCCAAAGACTCATCTAGGGAGAGTGTGCCAACAGCATCGAACGATTGGTCTCCTTCCAACTACTAACCGTGCTCAAACTTACTTAACTGAGCCATTAGTAGCAGAGGCTCTACCAATCGACCAACTATTACGAAGAAAGATTGAGAAATGTTTATGACAGACACTAACAAATAGGAGAAAGAGGGTGATAGATTTAAGTATCTAGATGGAAACAGATGGCATAACGATAAAATTATAAAGTAACGATGGAATGACATTTATCCTTCCTTTTAGTGTTGCACGGTGATCAGCATTCATTTTAGAAATTATGGACTTGACAACTGTGTTATAAATAACTTTTAATTTCCCAATGTTTCAACCTTCATATTAAGGTTATTATCTGGAGTATATACAAGTACAAGCTGAGCTACATTTCCAACAGTAAGTTAAAGAAACAATGATTTGATCACTGGTTATTCTACTGTCATGAAATCTAGCTAAAAAAAAAAAAAAAAAAAATTAAATTACAAATTAATTAATTATTTAGAAACTACATCAAAGCTAAATTCCATTTAAGATAACATGAGAGAAACATTCTTTCTTATAGTTTTCTTACAATAATAATGATGTCCTATTTTTAACATTACAATTGTTATATTAGATTTAGGATTCTGGATTATCTACAGTCCTGTTTATAGTTCAACTCTTAGGGAGAAAGGTTCTTCAGGTAGAATATGTGCTTTCCATATGCTTAGGATTTTTAGACCATCATTATTGTTCAGATTGGGATGGTTGATAAGAATCTCACAGGCTTCCTTAAATTTGCTTTCATACCATTTTTGGTATGAAAGCAAATTTAAGTGTAAATAAATAACTGTGATGTAAATAACTGGTGCTTTTCCAGTCAATTCTATGTAAAGTGTTCAGGGCATGATCAGAAAGGCCAGCTTCACCATAGTTATTATATTTAATGTGTCATTTATGTTCCTTTTGTCTGATAAGAATTGAGCATCCTGTTTCCCCCTATATATGGTAGATTACAGGTGCAATAAATACAATATACTCCAGGATGGACCAGCAGAGGGAGTGGGTCTTTGAATGAGTTGAGTAAGCTTTTTAATTTTGCAGGAGGTTTCAAGGTGGCTTTCAGGTTGTATTTCTGTAGTATTCTATTTATTTCATCTGATGTCCCTTTAATGTAAAGAATGGTTATAGTTTTATTGTAGTCTGGTTTATCTTTGTTTTTTATTGAGGTCTTGTAGAGAATTTTGTTAATAGTGTTTTGGCTGTAACCATTTTTTAGAAAAGTACTGCTGATAACTTTAAATTAGTCTTTCAGCACTTGTTCATTGGAGCAGATCTCTTCAAAGCCCTGTTTTTTAGAGTATTAATGACACCTAGTTTTTGTGTTGGGTGGTGGTAGGAGTTTATATGTATATATTGGCCAGTATGTCTCGATTTCCTGTAAACAGTGAAGGAAAGACTGCCAAAAAGAAGACGTGTGACAAGTGTATCTAGAAACGGAAGTGTGTTCTGTTTTTTATTTTCAGTAGTGAACTGTTTGTGTTGTTTGTCTAGGTGGCTAAGGAAAGCATCTGGCGGTCATGAGGTCAAATCACAAAAACATCGTCAATGTGTGTCTAAGCCAGACTTTGGGTTTTAAAACAAGGAATCTAGAGTATGTTGCTCAAAATGTTCCATATAAACATAATCAAAAACATTACATTAGAAAAAGATGATTAATTAGTCAGTTTTGATGTCTCTGCCCTCTTTACGAATATCCCAATCAGTGACACAATCCTTCTTCTAGAGAACAAGCTTACTGTGGGAAATGTTACTCAGCTTGTCCTTGTATGTTTGTATATACTCCAGACGATGACCTTAATATGAAGTTCGAAACATTGGGGAAATTAAAATAGTTATTTATAACACGGTTGTAAAGTCCATAATTTCTAAAATGAATGCTGATCACCGTGCAACACTAAAAGAAAGGATTCTGATAATTCATGGAGATTCAACCCATAAGCGATGCATTCAATATGGTAAGTTGAAGATTCAAGTTTTTGGTTTGATCAATCAAGTGGTATTTTTAAAACGTAGGGACAGCAATATCTGAATTGCATCAAACTAAAGAGAAAATTTACCTCAACAAAGGAGCAACGAATATACCACCCCATGGAGAAAACGTTACTCAGAGAACAGATCAAGGCTATGAGAAAAAAACTTGGCCGTTACTCAAAACCAGGTACGAAATGTAAAATCCGAACTTTCAAGTTACTTTAACGCAAATATTTGGATTATCTTCGAAAAGATTAAGGACAACACGGTGAACCATACCCTTCGAACTAAGAAAGAAAATCTTATATCCAAATTTCATAGACTAAAAGATCGACAAAACCAACGGACATATTCGAAGTTCTTCACAGTGAACGTTAACAACCAACCAGAAGCAAGAAACAACAGGAGCCACCAATCGCCTGCAGGTAACAGTAACGTAGTTAACCTATCCAATCATGCCTTAAACAAAGATGAACTCTCGCTACTAAATTTTGCAGAAGCACCCAAATCGATGAACAGACTGGATTTTATTTGTAATATTGAAAGAGGCTTAAGATTCATCCCAAATAACATAGATAAAATACGTTTGGAAACTGCATACATTTTAAATATAAATCATAAAATAATAATAAGCAACTTAATGAAACACAAATTAACAGTGGTGAAATCATTAAAATCAAATTCAAACATCGTAAGAAATAGAGCAGATGAACGAAGTGCCACCGTTATTCTAAACCGAACCACTTATTTAGAAAAATGAATCTGCTAGTCTCAGACAATAGTACATACCAACTTGTTAACTACGACCCAACCAATAGAATAAAAAAGAAAACAGAGACACTACTTAAATCAATTACTACATGGCTCAAAGATACAGTAAAAAAATTACTTCCACACTACGCTCGTTCCCCGAGAATTTACTATCTACCAATGATGCACAAACAAAACATACCACTCCAGCCAATAGTCGAAGGTATAGACAGCCCGAATTATCACCTAGCCAAGAAATTAGCGGCAACACTCAAGGAGTTGGTAGGTCATTCCCCCTCCTGTATCAGAAACGCACAACACTTCATAAACATAATCAAAGACATTACATTAGAAAAAGATAATTTATTAGTCAGCTTTGACGTCTCTGCCCTCTTTACGAATGTCCCAATCAATGACATAATCCTTCTTTTACAGAAAATTCCCTCCAGATATCACGGCATTCTTTGTGCATGTATTACATTCTGGTTATTTTGTATGGCAAAATGCTTTCTACCTACAAAAAGAAGGCACAGCCATGGGCTCACCATTATCCCCACCTATTAACTTTTATGTGGAACATTGTGAGCAACATGCTCTAGATTCCTCTCCTTTAAAACCTGAAGTCTGGCTTAGATACGTTGACGATGTTTTCACAATCTGGCCGCTAGACACTTACCTAAACAAACAACACAAATGCATACAGTTTACAATTGAGATTGAAAAACAGAACACACTGCAGTTTCTAGATACACTTGTCACAAGTCTTCCTTCTGGCAGTCTTTCTTTCACTGTTTACCGGAAACCAACACATACTTGCTAATATATACACATAAACTCCTACCACCACCCAACACAAAAACTAGGTGTCATTAATACTCTAAAAAACAGGGCTTTGAAGATCTGCTCCAATGAATAAGTGCTGAAAGATACAAATTTAAAGTTATCAGCAATACTTTTCTAAAAAATTGTTATAGCCAAAACACTATTAAGAAAATTCTCTACAAGACCTCAATAAAAAACAAAGACTATAATAAAACTATAACCATTCCTTACATTAAAGGGACATCAGATAAAATAAATAGAATACTACAGAAATACAATCTGAAAGCCACCTTGAAACCTCCTGCAAAATTAAAAAGCTTACTCAACTCATTCAAAGGCCCACTCCCTCCGCTGGTCCATCCTTGAGTATACTGTATTTATTGCACCTGTAATCTACCATATATAGGGGAAACAAGACGTACAATTCCTATCAGACAAAATGATAGGAATTATCATTTTGTCTGATAGGAATCGATCACTATGTGATCAATTCCTATCAGAAATATAATAACTATAGTGAATATAATAACTATGGTGAAGCTGGCCTTTCTGATCATGCCCTGAACACTTTACATAGAATTGAATGGAAAGCACCAGTTGTTTACATCACACCAAAACATGGTATGAACTCAAATTTAAGGAAGCCTGTGAGATTCTTATCAATCAGCCCAATTTGAACAATAATGATGGTCTAAAAATCCCAAGCATATGGAAGGCACATATTCTACCTTCAGAACCTTTCTCCCTAAGAGTTGAACTATAAACAGGACTGTAGATACATATTTATGAATTTAGGGACACAAAGCACACGTGTTGAAAAGATTATTTTATTAAAAGATTATTAAACCCCCGACAAAATTAAGACACCTACTCAGTTCGTCCAAGGATCCCCTGCCACACTTAGCCCACCCAGGGGTTGACAAAATAGATTGCACATGTAACATACCATACATAGGGGAAACAGGGCGAACCATCCCAATCAGAAAAGATGAACACAAATGTCACATAAAATACCTCCATTTTGGAAAAACTGGCCTTTCTGACCACGCACTCCAAACACACCACAGAATTTACTGGAAAAGGTATCAAGGCCCTACACCGCACTAAAACCTGGTTCAAGCGAAAATTCAAGGAAGCATGTGAAATGCTCAAACATGATCCGAATCTGAATAAAAATGATGGTCTAACAATTCCAAGAATGTGGAGGACCCATCTACCACCCTCATAGCAACCACGAAGAAAAATCTCAATACAAGAAAACTTAGTGAAGCGTTTTTTTTTCCTGAACATTCAATAGCAACCTGTACTGTACAAATCCAGAAGATAATTGTAATATAACAATATAAACTGTATAATTCCAGAAGAATCCTAGTACATGAGGACTTTAGCAGAGTTTATTGTAGTTTTTATTTTATTTTTGTTTATTTTATTTAATTAATTACATTTTTTTTTTTTCCCACTAGAGGACAGGCTAAGAAAAAAGATTAGTTAACAACGTATATGTAATTTACTTGTATAGAGTGCAACAGCATGTAGCTTGTTCTTATACACATGTATCCTTCTGATGATGACCTCAATACAGGGGTCGAAACGTAAAGTTATTATTTTATTATTAATCAGTAAAATAATCTTTTCAACACGTGTTTTGTGTCCTTAAATTCATAAATATGAATGCTGATCATCGTGTAACCTTAAAAGAAAGGACTGTAGATAATCCAGAATTCTAAATCCAATATAACATTTGTAATGTTAAAAATAGGACAGCATTGTTATTGTAAGAAAACTATCTATAAGAAAGAATGTTTCTCTCATGTTATCGTAAATGTAATTTAGCTTTGATGTAGTTTCTAAATAATTAATTAATTTGTAATTTTATCTGTATTTTTTATTTTTATAGCTAGATTTCATTAGAATTAAACCGGTAATCAAATCATTGTTTCTTTAGCTTACTGTGGAAATGTAACTCAGCTTGTCCTTGTATATTTGTATATACTCCAGATGATGACCTTAATATGAAGGTCGAAACGTCGGGAAATTAATATAGTTATTAATAACACTGTTGTAAAGTCCATAATTTCTAAAATGAATGACATTTATGTTAGGGAAAAAAATTATTTAATATTTGTAGAATTTTCAGCTAGGTTTCCTAGCCATTGTGCAATACTGTACAGTTGACAAGATAAACACAAGGTCAAAATTTAATATTGCATACCATATATTTTCACATGCTTGTTAAGTGTTCTTATTGTGTTTCTCTATTCAGCTATATTGACAATGGCTAGGAAACCTAGCTGAAAATTCTACAAATGTTAAATAATTTTTCCTTATATATTATTCAATTACTTTATAATTTCATCATTAATAAAGAATGATGATATGATAGAGATCTACAAATTTTTGCAACGATCGTTCAAAATACCAGTAGATGGAATTTTTCATTTTATGGAGAGTGGGGAGAGGATGGGAGTGCATCCATCTACATTGAGGATTATTACTATCTTTCTTGACAGTAAGAAGGAGAACTAGATTTTTCTCTTGTAGAGCAATAACTGGAATGGCTTGTCTTTGGTGGTTGTGAGTGCAGATACTGTGAATGAATTTAAAATATGGCATGGTGTGAGTGATGTATGTCTCGATGAGGGACCCTAACTACCTAGAGGCCTCTTGTAATGATAATGAGTTCAGAACTATTATCAAAAACAAAACTGCGTAATACAAAAAAAAAAAAAAAGATTTTGAAGAGTTAGTTGTCCATTGCTGTCTATCATTCTTATGAACACGCACAATTTTTATTTGTAACTGATTAACTAGTTTTCCAGTTCCTGTGAGGAATTCCTGACAGTTTTGGCAGGAATTTCTCACAGGGACTGGAAACTCGCATCTCGCACTTTTTTAATGTTGTCATCAGTAACTGCTGTGCTTGGGCTGTCTGGATGATCATCATCTTTCACGCTTTCTCTGCCTTCCAAAAATCGTTTGTGCCATTCAAAAATGCGTGCATAATGAAAAACTGAGTTTTTCATTCATACCTACATTTAAAAAAGTCCATGTAAGGATTTCTTTTGAAAGTTTTTTCACTTGATTTTACTATAAATTAAAGATGCCAAAAAATTATATATATTCGTAGTTTCATCCTTTATCCAAGTGTAAGCAAACAAAGTTTGCATGTGAAGAAATTTCACAACTGGGCTACTTGTATATGCAGTTGTGAAGTTACTTCATGCACAAACTTTGTTTGCTTACACTTGGATAAAGGACGAAACCAAAAATATAATTTATTGGCATTTTTAATTTATAGTATAACCAAGTGAAAAAAACTTGCAACATCTCTCTAATCCAGAGTATTTTAGTAATAAGGTGTGAGACCTTTTGACTACTTGTAAATAGAAAATATGACCTCTTCATTCAAGCTTGGTATCTCTTCTGGATCTGGCTCCCACATGAGATCTCAATAAAGGTCTGTTGCAGGCCAGTTACACATGTGTAGACCTTCTATGGTATTATCTGCGTTTTTATCATCCCCTGAGTGGAGTAAATCATTATAAAGGTCCACAAGCTGAGATTGTTCCTGAATACTACAACATTCTGGCATTGACATTCTTTCCATTAAAAAAAGGTAAAATTTGGTATAAAGAAAACTTGAACTTCTTTCGTTCAAGTTTTCTTTATACCAAACTTCCAGAGTTGGGTACTGACAACAACACCTTGTTTCATAACTTATTGAAGTTCCAAGGATATCCTAACAGGAGGGATCTTGCTTAGAACAGTGCTTCCCAAACTTCTGGCTGTCATGCCCCCCCCCCCTCGAAAAAAATGGTAATAGAGAGATATATTATTATAATATTTATTATATTTATATTCAATACAAAACATACATAGCAAATATTGCAAAAATCAAATGCATATATTACATTTTTTGCCTCTTACCGTTTGGTTCTGAAAACGATGCGGGCTCTTCTGGTAAAATATGAAATACTGTCCTTTTTTTTTGAGTCTGTTTCTTCTTCTGATTGTTTGCGGGATTTTTTTTATTTTTTATCAGCCACTTATCCATCTCAGGGTTAAATTTTTTAACGTAGAATAGATCAAATAATATCGCCACTTACCGATACTGGCACACCACAGACTGATAACATGAAATCAGTGAATATTACCTGAATAAGGGAATCCCCAGACCAGGAACATTTTTCTCTTTTGTGACTTTTCTCCCTTTACGGTAATTAAGCCTAATGCGAAACAGACAGCAAAGGCAGGTTATTAAAACGTGCATATGATTGGTGCGGTATTAACAAAAGATCGTGCAACCGAAAGATAAAAGCATAGCTGACAATTGAGTTGAAATGCTAACTCTCTTCAACTGAATTCCATATGTGAAACTGCCATAACATTCATTATATATATATATTACTTAGTTTTAACACTTTTACGAATTTTAACACGTTTGGTTGAATTTTATTGCTGCCTTGGGAAATCGAACTCACACACATCTAATTAATAACAATAGTTTTTAGTTAGAAACTGTGTTTGCCCATGCAACATATGGTTTTGTTTCAGTCTATACAGCATAGTTTCTGTATGAGGAGACATGTGATTCATTAAGTAGTGTGTTTTTATCCCAGTTGTCTCTAATTGCACTATTTGTTGAGAAATATATTACACAGACTCCTCATACCTTATTCACTGGCATAATAAAAGTACTTATTTTTATTGCCTCTGCAGTATAGTGGCTGTTAGGGAGGGCATGTTGTTTACCACTGCAAGCGAGTTACTATCTCCCCACATGAACTTGTTTAAGCTTTTTTTCATGTGTGAAGTGTATGCGAAACTTTTATTGGTAACAGAAAACTAGCTCGGATGACAGTGGTAATATAAAACGAGTTTTGATATGTATATAAAGTCAATATCAACAGTCCCTGATTACAAACGCATGATGAAAGGGACAAGAAGATTTGGAGCTTCCCTGGAGAGCATTCGAAGTAAATACAATTAACCACTGCTTTGAAATGAAACATATGAATTAGCAATATTTACTAATATTCATTAAGCACCAAAATATGCAGGAAGCAAAGTTTGTGAACCAACACCAATGTGTGAATTTTTCCATTAAAATATAAAAAATAACAAAAAAGAAATAAAAAATAAAATAATAAGTTAAATACATTTCTTTTAAAATAAAAAAAATCTACTTAGTCTTAAAACATTTTAAATTTGTTTTCATTATTTCATGCACCCCCCCTCCCTCAACAAAACCTATGGCCCCCAAGGGGGCTGTGGCCCACAGTTTGGGAAGTGCTATCTTAGAGAATTGTGTTGCTTAGTCAATACCATGAAATGGAGGTACTTTAACATCAGAGATCAAATCTGCAACATCTGTTACCGATTGGAAACGGTAGAACATGCATTCTCTATCTGCCATCTTGCCTTGTGTATTTGGAACAGATTATGCAATATGTTGGGCATTCCATTACTTACAATAGAACGGGTCCTTTTTTTTTGCAGTACCCACCTCCTGTCAGCAATGGGAAGAGAATTTTGATTTTTATAATTAATGAATTAAAATGCCATTTATGGAAAGTTAGGAAGAAACATGGATTTCCAGCAATATGACATACAAATGCTTTATAATATTGTATTGTGTAGATTTTATTGTTCAGTCAGGATGATTTTTGTATTTAGAAAGAAGCATTCTAGGAGATATCAAATTTTTGGCTAGGTGGTATAGACCACCCACACTATGCAATATTCACCAGGGGGGAGATAAAATTCTCTCTATTTTTACTATAAGAGGTTTTTTAAATGGTTCCATCCTCTTAGTTCAGTATGGTCCTATGGTCAATTGCAGGGATGACTGGAGAGCTGAGAAGGCCAGTTAACTCAGATAAGGCTAACCATCTGTGTCTCAGTCATCTTTGTGCTTTAGTTTCAATTTGTCTTCTGGTTATTCATCTGCATGAGACTTGAGAAAAAGGAAAACTGATAGTGTTTGGCTATGTGATGATATAAAAGAGCTAAGGCCTTTTTCTCTATCTCTCATACTATCTATCTGTCTTTTCTTTCTCCTAATACTATCAGGTGCTCTTGCATCCCTGTACTAACTACTCTAGACCTATGATGAACACCTGTTTACTTTTTCACCTCAATAAAGGTCGAAACCTGTCTGTGTTTTGACCATCCTATAATGCATAGCATTGCACATGTCTGTAAGGATATGTGCCTTGCATTATGGGATATAAGGCAATTGATGTGAAGTCATTAGCCTCTGTATACAAATAGCCTAGTCATGAAGTTACTTCACATGCAAACTTTGTTTGCTTACACTTGAATAAAGGATGAAATCAAGGATATAATTTCTTGGCATTTTTAATTTATAAGGATTCTTCTCATCATGACAAGAATCATGCTCATGAAGGAAGAAAGATCACTTCTGGCCTATGATCCCCCATAATATTAATAATTACTCAACCTGTACTCATTGTACTAATCTGCTGATGCATGTCTTTTACATCATCCCTTGCCCCCCCCTCCGGTCTATAACAACAACCGATTTTGTATTTTGTCCTATTTGTCAATCTCATACTAGATTGTTTGAAAAGAACTGCCATCTGTCTGACTGACTCCTATTCTTGTTGGCTGTATTTCATTTGCTTGCATCAGCAGTACTCTGTCTCCATCACATTCTACCCATGTAACTATGTCATCCGCTGTTATCCAAGTCTCACTAATGACTATAACTTTTGGCAAGGCTACACTCACCAGTGCCAAAAACTCCTCTCATAAACTGGAAAGATTTATACACTTACTGAGAGATAATTACTTGAGGCACCATGCAATAGAGGGACTAATAGAGAATGTTGGATCTAGTTATAGAATCAGAAAACTTGTTCATAACTAATGTGGCTACATTGCCTTCAGTTCAGGAGAGTGATCATATGGCCTTGGATTCAGAGGTAGTGAAATGTGGAATTTTTAGTTAAGGAGGAGTATGTGGAACTACACAGCAGGTGATTATGACAAGCTGAGGAGACAGCCTGAGAAGCATTGCCATGGCATAAAAATCTGTAAGGGAAAGATGTTCACAATGCATGTGTTCGGGGCCAGAGTAATGCAAGAATAATAGGAATCCCTTTTTGGATGTCCATGGGTCACACTGAAATGACAAACATGGCAGCAGGTCGAGGGATATTTGGAATAAGCAATAATAAGCAATATCAGACTGTATACTCAAGGTCAAGAGAGTTAATTAAGTAGAAGATAGATGAATGAATACTATTGTTAAGAGCTGCAAAAAAAAAGAAAATATTATGGAGGGAATATAAGGAGAAAAGTGACTAGCAAGCTCATGAACAGCACAAGGATCATACAAGAAAGGTGACCAGTATAATAAGGAAGACAAAATCAGATTATGAGAAGAAATTAACTGAGCAGGCCAAAGAAAATCCCAAAGACTTCTTTCATTATGTGACAAGGAAGTGGAAAAATGACTGTGGAAGTTACCTTTAATGAGTGCTGATGGAAGAGAGGTGACAGAGGCAGATGAATTAGTTGAGCTACTGAGTGATCACTTTGCAATGATATATCATCCAAGTGAAGATATTGCTATGGAGACATAGAGGCGACAAGGACTGATCAGAGAACAGAGGTTAATGATTTGGATATGACTTGAGGAAATTGCAGAATCTCAATGCAAATATAGCTATGGAATATCAGGTGGGATATCAGAATGCATTTTATGAGAATATGCAAAGGGAACTGGTGATGTCTTTGACTGGGCTGTTTAAGTCTTGGATCTAGTAAAGTCCCAAGAGAATGGAAGGAGGGAAAATTATAGACCATTCAGTATCTCCGGAGTGGTGGTAAAAGTATTGGAAAAGTTAGTCAAAAAGAGAATTCAGGAATGGGTGTATAAGAATGGGCCAGCTTGATTGGCTGTGGTTAGCATATCTGCTCTCCAACCAACAGTTCACAGAGACCTGAAGTGGCTACAGGCATGTTTAGTCACTAGAGCAAGAGTTCCGGTTTCTGTCCCTCCCCTTACTCTTCCCACATGCAGTGAAAGTGATACCCTCAATGACATACCAAACCATAGGGGACCCAGATTCTCCCCATTTGAAGGTACAACAGTAAAGTGGTTCTGCAGGCTGGCTGCTGGTTAATACACAATACCAAACCAGTTAGTAACAAATCTGGAAGCTTCCCAATCAGCTAGCATCAAGTCCTGCAACCATGTATTTTGCCAGTTCATGGCTGGAGGGAAACCAAATACGTGGGCTGCAGGGGGGAACTGTTGAGGCCATGTATGGACAGGAAACTGAGTTCCCTCTGTGTGGGCAGTGTTTGTAAGTCCACCACCTCTCACCGCATACCCTACTTCCTTTTTTATCTCTTCCTCACTAAATGCAATGCACCACAATCCACAGGAATACAATTTTATTACAGATCTCAAAATTCCTCCCACAAAAAAAAAAAAAAAAAAAAAAAAGTTTCCACATCCACTTCACCAACATCTGTGGCCTAAACAGCGATATAAATAATGTGCACCACCACCGAAATTCATCTAAACCAGAATTCCTATTCCTTTCAGAAACCCAACTGGCAACCTCAGCAGCCACTGTCCATCTCAACTGCCCAAACTACATGTTACACAGTTCTTTTCGCTACAAGGGCAGCACTTGTGCTGTCATCAGAACCAACATGCCATGCCAGAGATTGCAAATCCCTGAATCCCCACTGTTTGATCTACTTTGGCTCAAATTTCAAACTTCAGATTGTGGACTTCAATGTCCACAATTCATATTTGCTCCCCTTTGCAATGACCTATCTCAGATTATCAATCTTCTTACCAGAATACCTGACATCCCTCTCCAATTTGCCAACAAACTTGACTTCTTCTTAACAAGCTGTCCTTCCATGTTTACTGTGGTTGTCGGTTCTCCTATTGGTAACTTGGATCACAACCTCATACGAGTCTCTTTTGCCACAGAACAGCCTTCACTCACCAGTTCAGTCTTGTGTACTTTGCCAACTGGGACGACCTCCGTGACTTCTATTCCTCCTTCCCATGATCTGACTACTGCTTCAGTTCTGATCCAAACACCTACTCAGACCAATCCTCACAGAAATGAAGGCTTTCATATCTTATTCCACTCCAAATTCTCAGCCACTGAAATGATCTCAGCCACTGAAAAAATTCTGCAAAAGAAAAAAAATACTCTGTGCTTATGATGAATGGCTGAAGAACAAAACTCTAGCTGCCTATACTGCAGCCTGCAATAGTTGTAAAAGAATTATCTCCAAGACTTTGAAAGTGCCAAATGCTGCAAATTCACCTACTGCCCAAGTGGCAGTCACTCCTGGTCCCTTGGCAAGACCATTGGATGCAACTTCTGCCCAACCAAGTTTCCACCATTCTCACATCTGGATGGTATTGTAGTTACCTCACCTAAAGACAAGACCAACTTACTGGCATCACTCTTTTCTTCCATTTCCTGCATTGATGACCTGGGCAAAGTTCTCTCCACTCCACCAAGAATGACTCCCTTCATGTCTCCCATAGTCTTCTGACAATAAGAAATCTGAAGAATTCTTAATAACCTGAACACAAGACATCTGGTCCTGATGGTATCCCACCTATTGTGTTAAAAAAATTGTGCCCCAGAACTAACACATATCCCGTATTGCCTCTTCAGTCTATCCTGTTCAACTGGCATCTATCCTAGAACATGGAAACAAGGTCACATCCAGAAAGGTGATAAAAGTCAACCAACAAACTACCATCCACTTCTGTTCTCTCTAAAATATGGAGGTCATCAACTAACTCTTGAACCATCAAGAGACATACCAACTAATCAGTGACCAGCAGTATGGAATCCATAGATGAGGTAACTACAGTACCATCCAGATGTGAGAATGGTGGAATGCTGAGCTTCTTGCATTCATTCACCACCCACCTCTGGACTCAAGCCATGGAGAAATTTGGAGAAACTCATATGGTGGTTCTCAACATTTGAAAGGCACAGGGACCTACTTAACAAACTGCCATCCTATGGCTTGTTTTCCACACTCTGCAACTGGATTGCCAACTTTCTCACTGGTCACTCACTACTTGCCATGGTGGACATTTTAACCTTCTAAGAATTCTCCACCAGTGTGGGAATATCCCAGGGGTCTCTTCTTTTATCCACTCTCTCTTCCTCTTGTATTTAAATGACCTGCTCTTACAGACTTCCATCCCCTCCTATCAGTAACTTTGCCAATGACAGTACACTCCATTCCTCCTTTTCATTTGACAAACCTTGTAGTGTTCAAGTATTAGAATCCTCAAGATCTACCATAACCAGTGACCTGAACTCTGATCTCCTAGTTATATCTCAGTGGGACCAAGACAACCTTGTAAACTTCAATGCAACTAAAACTCAGTCATGTCTGATTTCTTGCAAGGAGGAGCTCACATCCCTCTCCCTTACCCTCAGTAATGCTGGGATACCCAAACATGATCAGATTTCTCTACTCGGACTGACCTGCACCTTCGTTCTTTCCTGGCACAACCACATTTCAACTATAGCTTCTACGGCTGCCAAAAAACTTGGTGTACTTTTTTGCACAAGGCATTACTTCACACCTTCATGGCTGCTAACTCTATACAAAGCCCAAATCCGTCCAGCCATGGATTGTTGCTCTCATATTTGACTGGAGCACCAAAATCCTCTCTAAGATTGCTCAATTCTATCCAGAAGAGGGCATTCCAGCTAATTAATGATCCCTCTCTCACATATCTACTTCAATCCCTCTCACAGATGTTCAGATTCTGCCTTGTGTCTCTTCAACAGACACTTTCATAGTTTAACACCGAACCTATTTCACTGTCGCTCTTTTTATTCCATCTATTTCTGTCCTTTGGGACAGTCTCCCCTACTCTGCCTTCTCCAGAGATTACAATCCTCAGCTGTTCAAGCAAAATGTGAACAGATTCCTCCTTTCTTCTATTTCTCTTGCCCACACATGGCACTATGTGTTATTGGTCTTGCGGCCTTTCATGTGTGGATCAGATATTACTATCCACTATCAGATATTAAAAAAAAAGGAGAGAAAGGTGGATAAGCTAATAATTAATCAGAATGGTGTAGATTGCTTGCAGGATGATTTAGTTAGGTTGACAGTATAGGCAAAACATAATGAATATCAATATCATGTGGAATAGTGGAATATTATGTATTTTGAGATAAAAAGATTAAAAGCTATGTACCACATTGAGAAAACTGTAATCCAACAAATTGGTAAAGCCAGGGATTTGGGATTAGTAATGAATAGAGAGTTTAAGTTTGCAGGGCATATTGCTAAAGTAGCCAGGGTAGCCCACAGGCTTACTTGATTATTGAAGAATACACTAACAAGCAGTGATAAGGGAGTTATCACCCTTTATAAATCCTTGATATGACCACATCTGGATTACTGTGCTGAAGTCTGGTCACCTGGGTTTACTTGTGGATAAAATGATGGAAAGGATCCATAGGTGAGTGGTCCATGGAATGCCCCTATGAGCATAGATTGAGGATTGTGGATTGCGAAAGTTGGTTGATAGCAAAAAATGGGGGATAAGATAGAAGCATTTAAATGATTTATAGGATTAATATAGAGGAAATATTTCAACACTTGGCTAGATAGGGTGCAAGCACATCCCTGGAAATTGGGTAAGATCGGTTAGCAAGAGTGTTATAGAACTAGATTTTTTGCTTTCAGAGTGGTGAATGAATGGAATGGGTTGCCAGAGTTAGTTGTCTTTTGTCTGTTAATGGATAGAAGTACAATAGATTTTTGTGTAGATAGTTTTTGTCTCTAAAAATGAGTCTTAAGACTGTGGACATGCCTGGACAATACTAATAATCATATGTTTGTTCTTAATAGTGTTCCCCTCTGAGTTCAAACTTCTTAGGCTGAAGGAATGTTTTAAGGAGCCTAAACTCAGACTATAAATCATTTCTTTATTCCCTGGCCTAGGATGGCACAATATGAATAACATGAAAAAATAATGATTAGTTTTTTAAAGTAATTTATCTGTACAGGTTATTTTCTTACTGCACTAATGTTTCTCACTCTCTCTCTCTCTCTCTCTCTCACACACACACACACACAACATAAGTATATTACTTATCGCCCTGGCTTGTATTAAGAGGAAAACACTAATTTTAAAGGCATAATCATATGATGACATCAGATGTATAACTAATAAACCTCACTTCTTGTAAAAAGCCTAATAAAGTTCATCAGAGAAGGAAAAGCATGTTTTCTTTTATCACATATACTCTATTGTTATTCTTTCAAAGAACTTTCTGTTGTACATATTTTTTAAAATTGTATTCTGCAGATATTTACATGCAATCTTAATGACTGTCTTTCTGGCTTTTCATGCATTCAGAATACTAGAACACTGGAAGTTCAACAACCTTTTGGGTTGATTTTGGTTCACCATAGGAAAAAAAAAAATTTAGAAATACATTTTTTTTAAATATATAAAGAAAAAATTTTCAAAATATGTATAAGCAGTAAATGAGAATATTTTATTAGGTTTCTATACTGGTTTATAATACTTTAGTATAAACTTATTATGGCATTAAAAAAAAAAAAAATTAACACACTCTCTCTCTCTCTTCCCCTTTGTATTATAAACCAGGCTGACTTGTGCTGAAAAAAAGGAAGCAAATTGCATTTATTGTTTGCAATAAACAAAATGTCTGATCAGAGAAGATCTAATAGAGCTAAGAAACAAATTGATTATTCCAAACTCTGTACTGAAGATAGTAGTGATGATGATGATGATGATTTTCAAGAGAATTTGTCTCCTCCAAGTAAACGTAAAAAGGAAGAAACTGAATTCAGATCCATAGAGTGTCAAATTAAAATAGAAAAACTTTCTCATAAAAATATAGAGAAGAAGAAGAATGACAGAATAAAACAGAGTAAAGTGTCAATTAAAGAATTAATCATTGGTGATCAAAAGCACATTTCACCTAAGGTAAGACTATCCGTTAATGAAAAGGTACTCCAAAGAGACATTGAGGCTGCTCTTAAACTTTCAAAAGAAGATAACAAAAATGTAGACAAGTCCCAAAAGTGTTTAGACATATTAAGTAAAGAGAAGAAAGCTTCTAGTAAGGAAAAGAATGAAATGGGAAGAAAAGAAAGTGACATAGATGAAGAGGAGAGTAACAGTGAAGAGGAAGAGAAGGATAATAGTAGGGAGGATGTATCTGAAGAGGTTGAAAGTTCTGTGGAAAAAGATAATTCACATACCAAAATTAAAGATGCTGATAACAAAACTAGTTTATATAAAGTTTCTGAAGTTGGCAAACTACCTAAAAAAACACATCGCAAAAAGGAAGCATCAGCTTCAAACAGAAAGGTTCCATCACAACCATCGTCAACAGGGTTGAGACTTGGTCTTTCAAGAAAAGCTACTGTGAAACCTTTACACTCACTTATAAAAAGTTAAAAGCAATCAAAGAAGAAACAATTTATCAAATTTTACATTTTTTAAAAATGTCATCAGATTGTATGAGATTTTTCTGTTTGATATTTTTTTAGAAGATGCTTGATAATTTAGTGACCATGGCATATTTAGTGATTAATCACATATATACTTCATTTAAAAAAATAAATAAATATGTATATTGAAATTTAATATTGTATTTGTAGGTGCACATTAAAATTTGATTAATATTTACTCTGTTATTTATTAAATAAATAAAAAAAAAGGATGCTGTATAGAAAAAAATGAACATGGTTATTATTTTATTCCAGCTGAGTAAGTTAAACAAAAGTTCTCATTTTATTCTGCAACATTTTTCTCTATGTGTGCATCATGCATCCATAAATATACCAATAAAATGCAGTTTTTAAGTGTTTAATTTTATCCTCACATCTTCAGTGATTCGACTGTCAATTTATAAATAAAATGTCTTCAGTATTTACCATATGTTTTCCAGTAAATGTTTATGTATATATGGGTAAATGTATATGTGATGATGATGATTTTCAGCCTGTATCTTCCCTGCTGCTGTGTGAATGCCTTACCCATTGCAGTAGTGTTGTATCTACTTCTGCCATAGTGACCCAGTTCATCTTGAGAATGTGTATACACTCTGGATGTATACACTTGTATGTGTAAACATTCATGCCCAAGGCAAATTCAAACCTATGGCATTTTGGCTAAAGAGCAGATATATTTGGCCAGCCAAGCCAGAAAATATATGTATTTTACCATATATATTAACCCAAAGCACATGTTGGGTCTTATAAGTCTCAAACCTAACATGCTTTGCAATCAACTTCCTAGCATCTTCCTTAGAGAAAGCACTAAGTTATAAACAATAGTTCAAAAATTACGTTGAGAGTTCGCATCCATTTTGTGAATGACTGAAAGTAAACTTTTCCACCACTGAATATTGTGAAGCACTGCATTGAGACCAACAAGATTTTTACTTCTTTCAAAAAGCTGGGGGTTGGGGGATAAACTGCAAATACACTTGGAATTACTCTTGAGATACATGGTAATTTTTAGAAACAAATCATGTCCAAACCAAAACCCAGCATTAAAAAAAAAAAGCATGCTAAGTCCTAAAAACTGCTAAAAAATTGCTGATATGAATTTAAGCACTAGGAATGGCTGTTAAAATTCCTGTAGAGTGTATATGTGTGCTGTTTTTTGAGTTACCTGACTTGGTCTCAAATTTCTTGATTATATTAAATAAAATTATTTCTTTTTCATTTATTTATTCTTATATCATGAAAGAATGAAAACCTTCAGTGCAAAATTGCTCTGAGTGGACCAGGGTTCAGATAGGTGAGAGCTCTGTCCTGGAAATCCAATAAATTTCTCCCCTACACTTACCTACCAAGATATTATTACATATACCAATTTTTTTCTGGGAGTTGAAGGATTCTTTCAGATCACACAGTGCCTATTTTTCTCTTTGAAAACATTCACTGAGATGTACTCACAAATGTCTCTAGTAGCACATTCTGTGCACTTACATGAAAAGAACCTGGATCTTGCATGCTTTCAAGGATGACGCTGAGTACTTTCCTGTAAGTACTGCTAATCTGAGGCGGCCTCATTCTACGGAATTCCACCTTGCAAGAACATCATACATAAGTTATTTTTTAAATAACCCTTTATTACTACAGAGGTCACTTAATAGCACATCATGCTTTATGAGTTCAAAAAAGACAACAATGCTGCTAACACTGTAAAAAAAAAAAAAAAAAAAAAAAAAGTGCAAGAAGTGTATGATGATAATGTTTTGAATGTGTGGAAGTGCCAGTGATGGCTCCAAAAATTTTGACAAGGGAAGTCACTATTGCAAGAAAGGCCAATGCAACTGTTTAAGATTTAGCAAAAGATCTTAATTAATCATCATTGATCATTATAGTAATTTGTAAGAACTTGAAATAGTGTCTAAGCTCGGCAAGTGGAATATAGCAGCACTTTTTACTTGTTCACCACTCTTCACACTAAGGATCTTAACTTTTTGAGTCTACTCGCCGACTGGAGGAACTTTTTCTTAGCCTTTCTTTGACCGGTTCCTGAGTTTAGTCGATCTCTGGCATGGGCAAGTGGGCTTTTTTCTTCTGGAAACCCAGGTTTTTCATCCTGTAAACTCAAGAAAATGACTGTAGAACCCACATTATTTCATACAGTAACATATCCTGTTAGGGTTAGTTACCAAGAGATGGCAGCACTTGTTTTCCTGGTGTCTTCATCATTGGCTGCCTATAATTAGTGATAGACATGGGCCAGCTATCTCTAATTGGCTGCAGGTGGAGATTAAACTGCTCACTCAGTCTCCAAAATATAGATAGGGTTTAAAGGCCTCGCCTACTCCCTGTAAGGGAATAAAAGGCATTAGCTTATTATTGTTATTATTATCCTTGATAGTCCTCTCACCCACCATATCTGAAGATCCCATTCTCTCAATCTGCTCTTATACTCATCCAAAGTCCCATATAGAACAACTGCAGACAGAAGAAAATCTTGATAAATGATTACCAAACATTTAGATTCCTTTTTCTTTTGTATAGTGCAGCAGCAAGTTTTCTTGATGATGACCTCAATACAGAGGTTGAAATGTCAGTTGTTACTTGCTTAATGTTAAGTAAAGTAGTTATTCTAACATGTGTGTTGTGTCTCCATAAATTCTTCACTATGAATGCTGACCACTGTGTAACCTTAAAAGAAAGGACCATCATATTGCGACCTTCAGCAAGATTCCATCACCCACCCATTCATGGAGAACACCATTTAGGTCTGTAGGATCCCTCTTTTCACACTCAGTCTCTGTTTTGTCTTTCCGTTGATGTGCCTGCATATACATTCTTAGTATATGCAGACACATCATATACTAAGCATATGCATTCTTAGTATATCTCTTTGTGCCAATGAAGATATTTTGGAGATCAACAACTGAAGTATTGACTACATGTTGTTCCATATAATGTCCCATTTACAACATATAGTTGTACTCTTTTGTTCTGCTTCTCTCTTGGCACTTTATTATTTGCATTTTCCTGATCTACAAAACTTAGATATCTTTGTTATATTCTCATGATTTCCCAACTGTTTATTTTAATACTGTCAAATTCTGTTCAAGACAATGCCTGGCATGAATATAGCTTGTTCTTTGACAGGTGTTTCTTCCACAAGTTTTCTTCACCTTTTCTCAAGTATGCTTGCATAAATTTTGTCTGAAATACTCAATAGCAAAATTATTCTGTAATTTTCAATTCTCATTTAGTTGCAATTCTCTTTTTTATTGATGGTAGGTACAGTGAGTTCTACTCCAGTTGTTGAGTATTCAATCTTGTGACTGCCTTTCTGCAATGTAGCCACTATAAATGTTTTATACAACGATATTTATTTCCCTTTTTTACAGATGCTCTATAAGAGCTCTACTCCAATCGTCTAGCCAGCCTGGCTGGCTGAGTGGTTAGCATATCTGGTCTCCAGCCAAAAGGCTGTGGGTTTGAATCCTGCTGTGGGCATGGATGTTTGTGATCGTCTGTGAAAAAACTAGTGGTGGTGGTAGTGGCGGTCGGCAATAGATGGTGTAGTTGTGGTCAGTTGGTGGACTGTGTGGTGGAGACAGAGTTGTAGAGCAAGTGCCCTCCCTCGATGAGTCTTTGGACTCCCTGGAGGTGTCAGATAATAATAATTCTACCTTCTGACCAGACCTTCTTCATTATGTATTGCAGCCATTGTAAACTTAAAACTCCATATTTGAACATTTCTGGTTAGATATCCATTTCAGATGCATTGCAAGTTTCTGATGTTTTTTCACTCCTCTCAATCTGAAGTATTATTGATATGTAATCCTGATTGCATTTTCTTGAATATTTCATACCTCCTTTCTCTCACTGCTTGTTTCATTTAACAGTTTTTTAAAAGTAATTAATCCAGAATATCTTTGGTTTCAGTTTTCATATCCCTGTTGTCATCTCTGATTCCTTACACAATAATCTTTTCCTCCATTTCTAAGCTTTTTCACTAGCCTCCAGAACATCTTGCATGATAAATATCCTTCCTGATATTTATTATTATTATTATTAAGAGAGACCTCCAGGGAGCCAGAGACTCATCAAGGGAGGCCACATACTACACACACCAGCTATCATACTTATTCTTAAATTCATTCACACTGCTTGCACTCACAACATCCAATGGCAGTCCATTCCAATCACACACCTCCCTCTGAGAGAAAAATCTAGCGCTCACACCCTTCTTTTCGGCCTTCATTCTCAGCTTCCAAGGATGCCCTCTCGTCCTTTCCCCACCCTCCATAAATTTTGTAAGTCTCAATCATATTACCCCTCTTTCTTCTGTTTGCTAGTGTCTGCAGTCTACAAATTCTCAATCTGTCTTCATAATCAGTATTCCGCAATCCTGATATCATTTTTAACACACTCCTTTGTACTCTCTCCAATATATCAGAATCACAACAGAAACCAGGAGACCAGACCTGCGCAATAGTCCACATGAGGTCTTATCAAGGCCTTGTAAAGAGCAAAATAACATCCTTATTTTTACATATGAACATTTGTTTCAGCATTGCAATTATCATTTGAGTTGTATTTGCAATCTTTGCCACATGGCCCCTGAACTTCAACTTCCTATCTACTAACACTCCAAGATCCCTAGCCTAATCAGTTTCTTCTAGCCTAATCCCACCAATATAATACAACATTGGATATCTAATCATGGCAAAATGAATGACTTTACATTTACTGACATTGAGCTGACACCCATTTTCCCATGCCCACAATTCCAGCCTATTCAAATCATTCTGCAAAGACTGCATATCAGCAGCATTCATGATTAGCCTACCTATCTTTGCATCATCAGCAAATAACTGTATGTTGCTTGTCAAATCGTTTCCAATATCATTAATGTGCAGATTGAATAACAGTAGACCAAGCACTGATCTTGTGGTACACCACTTGTTATTATTATTATTTTTATTTTTTTTTTATTAATCTTTGTACTGGTTATGGGCAGTACTACCCTTACATCACATCCAGACTTGATATAGGCCTAAGCCTTTACAAGTGTTTTACCCTATGCCTGTTCTAGTTATCATTGTAGTCATTCTCTGGTGGCAACTGCCATGCCACCAGTCTTCCCTGTAGGGCCCTCAAGGAAAGAACTTTTATATGTCCTTCTGCGTAAGCCCAAGCTGTTTTAAGTCCTTACAACTATCTGCACTCCATACGCCATGTAAAGAGATGGTGGTGCTCGTAAACCTCGAAGTTGCCCTATGCCCCTCCCGTATCTGGGATGTGGATTATATCAAATAGGCGGGTGATTATGAAAAGCTCAGGAGACAACTTGAAGCTGTTGTATGGAAAGAATGGGGTGATATTCGAGAATTATCCGGTAAAAACAATGTCTAAATGTATCCGGGCCAGAAGGGTAAATAAGGTAGGTGTGAAATGTATGCAATACAGAGAATAATCAAATGTCAAATTATAGACCAATCTATGTGTCAGATGTTGGGTAAAGTGTTGGAGAGTTTATGAGAGCCAGGATCCAGAATTGGGTTGACAAGAGCGGTATTCTTTTTGATGGACAGAGCGGATTTGCTAAAGGAAGGTTATGTTTTAGTAATCTGCTTACTTATTACAGTAAAGTGACAAGTGCATTGGACAAGGGAGATGGATACACAGTAGTAAAAATCTAAGTTATACTACTTAGATTTTTACATAAGATTTTACAAAGCTTTTGATAGATTGCTACATAAGTTGATAGTTTAACCAGAATGGATTGGATAGTAGATTAGTGCATTCAATTTGATTGGAGATTGGCTCTTGAGTAGGTATCAGCAAGTTGTATATGGGGGGGGGGGGGGGCAATATTCCAGAAGAGAAAAGTCACTAGCAGTTTTTTTCAAGGATCAGTTTTAGGGCCCACTGCTTTTTAATCTGTATGTTGATGATATTGGGGAAGGTTTGAATGGGGATATTCAGTTGTTTGCAGATGATGCAAAGTTGGGAAGAACTATGAGAAGTAGCTGCACTTAGTCTTGTGGAAGAAAATATGAATGCATTTGAAGGCACTCTGTGAAGAGCTATATGTATAACAGAGGAGAAGGGGGTCCTTTAATGATGTCCTCGGCTAAATGGAGGTCTGGAAATAATAATTTCATTTTGAATGTTCTGATTGAGTCTCGATAGAGCCTCTGTAACTCAGTCAATATAGACGAAACTTTGTCAGAAAAACCTGGGTTCAATTCCTGTCTATGATGTGAGAAACCTTCATTTGGTTTCTTTTGACTAAAGGTGAGTTAGCTGGTCTCATATGGAAGCTGAGGGTTTTTTCACCCAGAAACTCAGGTTTTTTTTTCTCTCTCAGAACAGGCAATTTGGCTCCATGAAGACATTTGGATTTACAGTCATAAAATATATATATACCTAAGCTTTCATTAGGAGGGCTCAACCTGTCCCCCAAAAGGATGGGGGCGAAACAGGGGGGAAAACCCCCATATGAATAAATTTAGTCTCCATGTCTCGGCTCCATATGTTGCTGTAGCTTTAGTAATGGTTTTGTAAAGAAGACTGTTTGAAATGCTGTTATTTTTTAATAATTTGTGTAATTTATATGAGGGTTTCTGAAATATAAAGTAACACATTTTTTTTTTCTACAACGTTTAATAATAGGAAGTTGAAATTATACACCAAGAAATAAATGAACATGCACTACTTCTTCACAGTCTCCAAATTTATTGATGCACCTGTCCCACCTATAGATCAATTTATCAAAGCTAGTACTGAAGAAGTCCGTGTCCACACCCAGTAACCAACATCAAACCATGATAAACTGATAAACTTCCTTATCTGTACTGAAATTCCTTATTGAAAGGTGTTTCTTGAGGGCGGGGGGGGCAAACAAAAGTAAGTTTGAAGGTACTGTTTTGGCTGTAGGGAGCTTTGGCAATGTGGAGCAGCGTTGTCATGCACCAAAATCACACTGCTTGTCAGGGGTCCTAGTCATTTGCGTCGAATGTTGGCTGTCAGTTTGTCCAATGTTGCAAAAGCTCTACATTGATTGTTCCTCCCTTTGGCAAGAAGTTCACCAACAGAATGCCTTGGCGATCCCAGAACACTGTGGCCATGATATTTTGTACACTGGTGTTCTGGATGTTTCCAAATCATGGAGTCTTGTTTGCTCTTCAGGATAAAGTGATGAACCCACGTTTTGTTTCCTGTGACTAGGCAAGCAAGAAAATCCTCGCCTATGTTGCTGTGTCACAGCAGTTTCTCCAGAGACACATTCCTATGCATGTTGTCTTTGCTCTACTGACAATTTTCGGGTACCTACTAGAAGCACACCTTTTGAAAGCCAAGGATGTTGTGAACAATTTCGTAAGTAGTTATTTAAGTTCACCACGTGCAATTTCCGAAGAATTTGTGCAGTTCTTCAAGAACGATGCCCTTAATCATGAAATGTTCTCCTCTGGCTTGCTTGATGAAGGCCTACTTGTCGAACGTTGATCTTCAATGTCATTACAGCCTGCTTTAAATTCATCACACCAAAAACACACCTGCTTCGTTGACATCACCTTTTCGGCATCACAGTGACGAGTTTACAATGAATGTCACGTGGTGAAGCCCCCTTTGCTTGCAAAAAACTAATAACTTCATGGACACCTGTATTGGACTACACTTGCATGGTAGCTGCCATCTTGCAACAACTGGAATTAGCTGTGAGGCGCAACACTGCAATTTCAGTCTTTTTGATCGTTATTAATGGCTCTGTCTGTCCACCTTGTTTTATCCCATTCCCTTTCACCATTATTACGAAAAAAAAAAGTGTTACCTTACTTTTCAGAAACCCCCCCCCTGTATATATATATTAGATCATCCTATGTTAAGTCTGTTTTACTGTTTCTATGTTGTCAAGGTTATGAGTAACAAGACTGCCAAGATATATAAATTTCATTACCTGTTCACTGGTGTCCAAAACCTAAGGACAAACACCACATCTGAAGATTGAAAATTAAAATTTCTCAGATTATATCCACTTGAAAGCAGATGTAATCTTAGAAATTTTTAAATATCAAATCTTTGAAATTTGGTGATTTCTACCCTGAATCATCATGTCATGATGATTTAGAGTAGAAAGTGAGAATGAGAACATGTTCCAATTTTCAAATTGCATGCAAAGGGGTCACATGGTAGTACTCAACAGGAGAGCTTGAAGAAGGCTGCAGAATTACTCATATTGCCAGAGAGCTTAGAATCTCACATAGCATTGTATCTAGGCTCTGAACAGCATATCAAACCAACGGAGTGTGTTCCAGATGTTTGCTAAGAGCCCCCACTCTACCATGGAGCATGAAGACATATTTTTGGATATAACAGCAAAACATAATAGAATCACCACAGAGGTCAGCTTGCAAGTCAGTTCCATTCAAACACATGGATATCTCAACAAATTGTGGCAAAATGTCTGCAACAAGTAGGCCTTGAAGGCCTGTAGTCTGTGTACCTTTATCCAGCTCATCGTAGAGCATGTTTTCAGTGGTGTTATCTCCATAAAAATTGGACAAGACACCAATGGGCTAATTTACTCTTTACAGATGAGAGTCGTCTTAGTTTTTCTTCTGATTCTAGATGACACTTGATCTGGCATTAAAGTGGTACTGCTATCCTATCATGAGAATGTTCTTGAAAGGAATAGATACGGTGGTCCTGGGGTCATGTTGTGGAGAGGCATTATGCTTAATGGACACACTAAACTACAAGTAATCAAAAAACAGACTATGACTGGTGAACAATATTGCAATGAAATTCTTCAATATCATGTTCCATTGTGCTGTAAGCAGAGAATTCATTTTTATGGATGACAATGCCACATCATGAGCAGCAGAGATACTTCTAGAGACAAGGATATTAATCGAGTTGAGTGGCCAGCACAATCCCCAGATCTCAACCCCATAGAACACATTTGGGATGTAATAGGGACATGTATTGCTGCTAGAAATTCCCATCCAGAAGACAAACCCACACACACAGTACTAATGTACTATAGGTTTATCAACCAGCCTCTCATGTACGTAGCTCTCACAACGTTGTGAGAGGTACATCACAGTTTGGGCTGGACGTCAGTTGCTTTAATATACTTAATTCCTTAAAAGCTAGTCAGGGAAATTCTTACTTTAATCAGGCTCGCAGGTTCAATATTTATTTGGAAACAGTGCATTGGCTAATAGATCAGGCAAGAGATTTAGACAAAACATGTTTATTTTAAGCCTAAATCCATTGTACAATGCATTAGACAAATTCCAAAAAAAAGCTCTTAAAGGCCTATCACTTAATCAGCATGCAACATTTATATTTAGAAATAACATATACAATACTTAACCAACATGTTCGCAACACTTTGCTATCTTGAGCTGCCTCTTACATTATACTTAGCTAAACATCTCTATTTAGGTATACATAAGTTAACATTTAGCTTCTCTCTCTCTATTCCCATAACTTAATAATTAACTAATCACAATTTAACCTCAGTAAGTATACATAAAATCTCTAGTACAACTACTGTAACATTAACAGATCAGAGCTTACTCACATGTGCATTTCACATACAGTCTTAACAACTTGGATGATGCTTCTCTAAGTTCTGTGACACTTTGTCTTTCTTCCTGAGTGCTGACTATAATTTGGACGTCCCTTGGTGGTCTTTCAGTGGCGGTTTTCCTTGGAAAAATGTAGATTGAATCTCTGTCGGTAAACTCAAATGTTGACGCCTTGAATTCTACACGTACTAGCATGTTCAGCGGCTACTTGAAATACATTGGACGGTAACAGCCTTGCCTGGGGTCACACACACACCTGGAGCCAAAGTCTCAACATGAACAAAACTGAAGAGCCTAGAGCCCTTTTATAGCTCTGTTCATTCATTGTTCTTTGGCTATAACTCCCTGGATCTTCTGCGTACATGATGATGTTACTCGGGCTACCTTTGTTTTTGGCAGCAATTTTCTACATTTGTGTGACTTTTCAAACTTTTGTTCTTACTGGGTCAAACGTAATCCAGGCTAATCTCTTATTTTCCATTACACATACACTTACAATATACATTGTTTTTTTTATGTTAAAAATGTTTAATTTTCTTGACCAAAAAGCTCTGGAAATGCTTTTATTGGGATTATATTGATCAAGTGTATATAATAACTAAGTTATACCAACTAGTTTCACCAACTAAGTCTGTTGGCATCTTCAGGGTACATAACTGATGTACGGCACTAAAAAGTAAAAAACTGTTACAAACTATAATCAACCGATTCCAATTATATTAAACAAAGAACAGAGCGCTTACAATACATTCATAGAGCGTGGATGATATCACTTGTTGTTATTTAGGAACGTTCTATAGTTGGCACTATAATTCAGTTCTGGCGAGTTGAAGGATCTGATAAGGGTCTTCCAGATCACGGGCAAGATTAGTCCTTGGTTCCTGTTACGGTTTTGTATACAGCGGGCAACTGTTGTGGCCTCCTTAAAAATTCGGGAGCAGAAGTCCTCCTCCATGTAAGGAATTGTGCTTCTATCCCACTATGGTATGGTTCGTTCTTGAGAAATGAAAAGCTAACCCCGATTTTTCTTCTCTGTTATTATTGACATCACCTATGTGTTCTTTTTGCCTAATTTCAAGGCTCCTTGAAGTTTGGCCAATGTAATTCAAGCCGCATGAGCACGGTATGTTATAAACTCCAGCATATTTGGAGAAAGGATGGCTATCTTTTGGAGATCTTAAGAATTGTCTAATCGTTTCTGTGGGTTTAAAGGCCACTCTTATTTTATGTGGTCTAAGGAGTCTAACAATCTTATTGGAAACTGTCCCTAAGTATGGAATGACGATGGTAGAAATATAACGTACATCATCTTGTTGTCTTTGTCGGGGTTCCGAGAAAAGTATCTTGTGGACGAGTCTTCTAGGAAATCCATGCATGGTAAAATTGGTGGATATCAGGGATAGTTCTTCCTGGAGGTCTTGTTGATCTGTTGTGAGAGGGGCACGGTTCTTCAACATGTGTACAATACTAAGTTTCTGAGAAATGTGGTGTGAGGAAGTGAAATGTAAATAACGTCCTGTATTGGTAGGTTTGCGGTAAACTGAGAGGTTGATACCACCATTCTGAAGTTTCTTAATTAAAGTGTCCAGAAATGATAATTGGTTATCTTCTTCAAGTTCTAGAGAGAATTTGATTGTGTGGTGTTAGAGAGTTGATTTTGTTAAGAAAGTCGAACAGGTCCTTTTTTGTGTGGTTCCAAACGATAAAGATATCATCCACATATCTCCACCATACTGTGGGTTTAGGGTCTGTTTGAGTTAAGATTTTACTTTCAGAATCCCCCATAAAGAGATCAGCACAAGATGGAGAGAGAGGGGGCTACCCATTGCAAGGCCAGTCAATTGTTGATATATGGTTTTATTCCATAAGAAAAAGTTTGATGTTAAACAATGATGGAACAGAGAAGTAATGTCTTGTGGGAGCAAACTTCCTAAAATGTTGATGACTTCCTCCACAGGGATGTTAGTGAATAGAGATGTAACATCCAGGCTGGCGAGTAAATCCGTATTGGAGATAGAGATGTTGTTCAGTTTCTCAACGAAATGTTGCGAATTTCGTATATAATTGTCCGAATTATGGTTGTGAGGTTTGAGGAGGCCTGCCAGGTGTTTGGATAACAGATAAGTTGTCGAATTGATTCCATCCACAATCGGGGATAATCATCTTGTGCTGATCTCTTTATGGAGGATTTTGAAAGTAAAATCTTAACTCAAACAGACCCTAAACCCACAGTATGGTGGAGATACGTGGATGATATTTTTATCGTTTGGAACCACACAAAATTGTTTTTTTTCCCAGCTTAATAGTAGAATTATTACATTAGTTTAAAAACTTCACAAATTCTGATTTCTACATGATTTAGAACCTATGTAAAAGTGATATTTGTATAACAATTTCCCGTGAGAGATTTTAGACTGAAATGTCTCTCCACATAGTTTTCTCTAAGCACTGTACATTAATTCCTTAATTGCATCCTTAGGAAATTTGTAACCTTTACCAAAAATGTATTGCAATTTAATTTGTGTGAGATTTATAACATCCTTTTTGTGTAATATAATTTATTAGTATGGTGGTAATAAATTTAAGTCCAAATTTGTTTCTAATCATGAAAAGTTTTTCATATTCAGGTAAAAATATAGCTCATCCTTAGCTTTTGGGTACCAGTGTATCTGTCACTTAGCTATCCTCTTATCCATGCCAGTATTTTATAATTCAGTCCCATATTCTCCAGTTTATGCAACAATCTTCCATGCTGCATTCTCTCAGAAGCCCCTTAGCAAAATCCAAGTGTCAGTGTATCCATTTCCCTTGTCTAACTCAGTGGTAGTATTATTATAAAATGTGAGCAAGTTTCTCAAATATGACTTTCCCTTACTAAACCCATGCCGTTCATTGAGAAGTAGAGATTCTTTGTTAGTCCATTTCTGTATGCAAGTCCTAGCCAGCTTTTCTAGCATCTTCTTCACCACTCCAGAGATACTGACAGGTTGATAGTTGGAGACATCAGTCTTTGTGCCACCCTTTTGCAATGGAATTATCACACATTTTTTCCACTACTGAATCTTACCTGTTCTAAGGGTCAAATTATACCGCCAGTTCAGCCGAACACTTTTAATCATCTGTGCTGATATCTCATCAACCCCTGTTGCAAAGTTCATATTCAGTTTGTGCAGTGGTTCTGTATGTCATATGTTCTTATGAACATAAATCACATGTTCTTTTGCATTGGTCACCCACATACCCTCGGCATTCAGTAATCATTTTTTCATATTCATTCTTTCTTTTACTTGCTGCATAAAGAAAGAATTCTTCTGAGTTGTCTTTAGCTTTCATAGTCAGTTTCTTTTCATACTCATACTTAGTTTTCAGTACAACAGTTGTAACTCTTCTGGCCTACTCCTTATAATTTTCATAACTAACATCCTTATGCACACGGTATTCCTTCCAAATAATTTTTCTTACGAATCTTTTGTGTAATGTAATGATGTATAGCGATATAAGGTTACTTTCCAAAGGATTGGATAATAACCAGCTCTTGATATCGAAGAAAATTAACATCATGCCATATGAAAACATAGGCTAAACATCCTGGAAATATTCATCAAAAGATCCATCATATAATCAAAACAAAATATTCACTCACAGTACTAATTACAATAGCTACACTATACAAATATTTCTCAACTAACTAGAATTATCACTATTTGCTGGAATCTGTGTGAACTAAACTATTACTATACTCAACTTGGTAAAGAATGAGTGGTTGTTATGATAACAATCAAAATATCATTTTGACTGTGGCAGACTTTTGATATACACAAAATAAAACCTTCATGAATTTAATGTAGGCACTAACATCACTGATAATAGTGTACGTGAATCCAAAGAGTCCAAATTTAGACTGAAAAATATTGAGCTGTTATCTCTTAGGTTATGAAGAAACAATACTTGAATTGTGTATTATTAGGAACTTCAGTGGAAAAGAGTCACTGAGTGATATCCACTCTAAATTTTCCTGTCATACCTTTCCTTAAATCAGTGTTTCTCAACTTTTTTTGGATCATGCCCCACCTCAACATCTCAAAGATCTTGATGCCCCACCTCAATGTCTCAAAGATTTTGATGCTCCCCTCTAGCATAATAGTCAGCCAATTCTGAAAAAGTATAATATAGATATGTACATGTACATTTTCAAATTGCCCCCTGTGGGTGTACGTCCCCACATTGACAAACACTGCCTTAAATGTTTTCATAAAGTTCTTTTAAATGATTCTTGGTTAATTATCAGATCTAGCTAACTGATAATTAACCAAGAATTGTTACCAGAAGAAAAATTGTTGCTAGTGTAATAGGCTGCAGGAGGACAAGTTGTCATCCCTGAAAGCTGTATAGTGTACAGTAAAGATAAGAGAAGTAGCTTTTCTTTTTTTGCATGAGAGTAATTCAGTACTAAATGTGTTCAAAGAGACAAGGTATTTTTGGTCTGCAGAGTGTTTCACCTTCTGCAGTGAGTCTTGAGAAGGCCTGTTAATATTAATCCCCCCCCAATATATTTGATTCCACACTGTTTCTTCTCTTAAGCTGACTATAGCTATTCAACTAGTTCCTCAATAAAACATTATTTCTGGACTCATTTACCTCACTACCATTCAACTGTTGACATTACAATTTTGCATTTAAGTATTTTCCCAATAGCAGTTGCTTATAATAATCTTCAATGCTATATTACTACAAATGACCTTTCTTTATTGAACACTTTTGATGAATTACTTGATCACAGGACTATCATCGCTGGTTACAAAGTTACTTGTGTCCTCCATTAAATGCCAGCATTCAATAATTTTTTTTTATTTTGATAAATGTAAAATTTCTTGACCCCAGTTAATGCCTAGGATCAGGAAAATTGAAATATCCGATAACATCAGAATGGCTGAGCAGTCTAAGACACTCCATTCAGATTGCAGGCTAGTCTTTTGTACATGGGTTTGAACTCCATCCCTGACAGTTGTTTTCATTCAGTGCAGCATGTCTGCACTGGCAAATGTCAATAGTTTATGGAGAAAGATGGTGGTACATGAAATATTAAATGTCAGCAGAATTTAAATGAAGGAGCTAGAGATGGATGGCCAGTGACGCATGCTAAGAAGAATGCAAGTAAGAATGGAGGTGTCAGAATGTAAGATAGTGATAACGATGTTGAAACAGTGAGAGAGAGTGATATGAAAGAAACAAAGACAAATTACTTGGTTATTGTGTAATTTTGATGAGTGCAATATGGAAGTTGGAGAGACCAGAAAAAATCATCACAAATAGCAAGGAATTGAAATGTGAAGAGGCAAAAGAATGTTCAAGAGAACAGAGATAGACATAAACAAATTTAGTGATGTACGGTGATTCCACAATCAGAAACATACTTGACAAACAAGCGATGACAGGAGGTTTTAAGAAGCAAAGATCTGTAATATGACTGAAGTGACATGAGAATAAGGAAAAACGGACAATATGATTGTGTAAGTAAATGAATGATTTGAAAGGAGATAAACGTTCAGTGCATTGTGACAAGAATAAGCTGAGATAGAGAACTGTGAGTGTGAACGATTCAGAGTCTGTTCTGTTTAGGAAAAAGAATGTGCAATATGTGGATATATGAAGTGATTTTGATGGTCAAAAGTATTAATACTTTAATGATCTAACGTCAGGTGCATGAAGAAAGTAGGGGTAGTGGCTGGTCTGTAGTGGAGTTGATAAGAGATGCCAATTTCCTATGTGATTTGTGGTTATAATGTATTATTATTATTACGTGACACCTCCAGGGAGTCCAAAGACTCATCGAGGGAGGGTACCCACTCCACAACTCTCCGTCTTCACCACTCAAATCCACCAACTTCCACTAACTGCAACTACACCAATGCCAGCTACCGCTGATCACCTCCACTAGTATTTCCACAGACAAATCACAAATATCCATGCCCACGGCAGGGTTCAAATCCGCAACCTTTTGGCTGGAGAGCAGATATGCTAACCACTCGGCAAAACAGGCCAGCATATGTATAATGTATTTTTTTAGGATTTTTCTTAGTCTTTCTGATATACCCCAGATATATGGAATGACAATAGATTTGATGTAGTCTGTTCTACAGACTACATTACAACAGCCATTTCATGTCTCTAGTATGCACGGTGATGGTGATTCACTAGACAATGAAAGTCACCTACTTTCATTGTTCAGTGAAATGGCTACTTCAAAATAACTAATTGAAGTAGCCATTTTTTCATCACGCCTTCTCTAACTAAGGAAAATGCTTAAGGCGAACTGCATAATATACAGTATGCAGTGCAGTTTTTGCAAAGGCAACATTTTGACAGAAATACATGGAAGCCATTGTAGATGGCATTTATCCATTAAATTACTTTGAAAGCATATGTGATAAGTTAGCTGACACTTAGCAAGCATGGAATGATGAAAAATGGCTACTTCAATTAGTTATTTTTAGTATGTTTCCTCTATAGATATGAAATAGGGAGAAACACTGTACAAGTAACCAATAAGATACATGTACTTAGAGATGATATAATTGAATGCACCCAAAAATGGTTTAAAAAAATTATGCAAGGTGCACCTTTCCCAAGAAAAGCAATAATGCCTGTTGTTATTAACAATAAACCGAAGACTGTTTGTCTGAAGGAAAATAATGCTTCATGTACCTATTTTCTAGTTAACACACTTTTTGCCAGTTGATGCAAATGAATAGTCATTTTATTACTCACACTGAATCTTTTGGTAAACACTTGGCATGTCTGGCTTGAATCTGGCTCAATGAGAGACCTCAGTTTTCGAATCAAATTGATAGAATTTCCCCAACCAAAGCTCTCAGTCTTGGTTGAAAAATTTATCTATCAATTTGTATACTTCTTTCAACTAAGCATCACCTTTTCTTATTGCTAGACATTTATGGTCTTTTGGTAAACACTTGGCATGTCTGGCTTGAATCTGGCTCAATGAGAGACCTCAGTTTTCGAATCAAATTGATAGAATTTCCCCAACCAAAGCTCTCAGTCTTGGTTGAAAAATTTATCTATCAATTTGTATACTTCTTTCAACTGAGCATCACCTTTTCTTATTGCTAGACATTTATGGGCAACCAAAAGAGACTAGAAATGGAAATGAATGATTTCTTCACTTCTAAATTTTTTTTATTTATATATTGTTTTATATGAATCCAATCCCACGAAACACTGTTAAGCCTAGAGTCCATTAGTATTACTATCATAAGTGAGTTAAGGGCTTAGATTATCTAAAACTTTGCTCTATAGACTACACATGGAATTTTTTAAAGCCACTTCGGGCATCCAATAAACAGGGTGGTAGTCTCACACTGGGCAACAAAATTCATCTACTACCTAAAGACATTTATATCAGCAGTGGGATTTGAACCCACAGCTTGTTGGTTGGCTAGAGAGTGGCTGAGCTAGCCATTCAGCCAATCAGGCCAGATATTTTAAAAACTTGTATCATATTAAGAAAAGTTAATGGTTGTGAATGTTTTTTTTTTTCATATGAATGCTTTCAGTTTTTTCAATGTAAAATGTAAAATGCTATGTATACTGGGAAGGGCCTCTACCCAGATCGGTTTGACCTTTATTGAAGTCTCATCAGTGGGAGCCAGACCCAGGAGAGATACTTAGGTTGAAGTGATGTAGATATCATATATGAATCAGAGAGACGACACGGGAATTACAAAAAGTCGAGAGGCGTTTAAATGAGCATAGGGAGAAAAAGAACCTGGCTATCAGAATCAGACATACTAACTGGTATTGAGTGTAAATGATACAATATTTTTAGGAAGGATAGAGAGGAGGGGAGTGCTGCTAATGATATCGGATGACTTGAATCCAGCTAGAGTTGAGACCTATGATTGTAGTACTACTAACAGTATTTCATGTGGCAGTGAGTTTGAAGCCATCTGGTGTGAGGTGGAATCTCACAAGATCAATTATATAGTGGGATGTTGTTACAGACCTGGTGGATTGGTTGCTAGTGATGAAGAAATGCATCACCAATGAGCACGAAAAGAGTAATCATAATGGGAAACTTTAATTATCCAAATATTGATTGGGTAGCAGTAGAATCTCATGAGAAGAATGAAAATGCATTTATCGAGCTGTAGCAGGACAACTTTCTCAAGCAGCATGTGACAGAAGGAACTTGAGGTCAAAGAGTGTTAGATTTGATTATAGTGTCAGAGGGTTTCAGTTAAAGATGTAACTATTCTGCCTCCGGTTGGTGACAGTGGTTACATGCTGAACTACAACTGAGGAGTATACTGAGTTCAGTGGAATGGGATCAGTTGCTGGATTGGAAGAATATCAACAGTGCATGGGAAGCATTTAAACAATACTTAAATGATGCAATATCAGAATGTGTCCTGAGAGTTTGAAGAATAAATAGGGTAGGAGTCAAATGGATGTGTAATGTTATTAAGCAAGAGATTTGTAAGAAATAGATGATGTGGAATGAATACTGTGTGCTTAAGGATGATGTCCATTATGAAAATTATAAGCAGCAGGCTAGAATAGTCACAACTATTGTACAGAAAGCAAAGTCTGTGTATGAAAAGAAACTGGCTCTCCAAGCTAAAGAAATCCCATAAGAATTCTATCGATATGCTGCAAGTAAAAGAAAGAATGAATATGAAAGAATAACTCTTCTAAATGCAGATGGCATGAGGATTACAGAAGCAGAAGAGGTGGTTCAAGTAATGAGTGCCCATTTTCTTAAAAGTTATCACCTGGTATACGTGACATTGAGCTCACTGCTACCTCTTCACTGGATGAAGAAACTCAGATATACGAGAACGAGGTATTAGAGCTATTGCACAAATTGAATAAGAATTCTGCAATAGGGACTGATGGGATATCAGCACATATCAGCCTATGTTTTAAAAGAGTGTTCAGCTGAACTGGCTATTCCTTTGACCAGGCTGTTTAATATGAGTCTCAGAACATGGAAGATTTCGCAGGAATGGAAAGAATCTATGGTAATTCCATTGCACAAGGATGGTGCAAAAACAATGTATCCAACTATCGACCAATTAGTATTTCAGGAGTGGTGAAGATTTTGAAAAATCGGTTAGGGATTACATTCAGAAATGAGTTGACAGTGAATCTCTACTTTGCAATGATTGAATCTAATTCAGTGGTGACATTGAACTACGCAAGGGGAAACAAATACACCATGATAAGTTTGGGTTTTGCTAAGGCTTTTGACAAAATACAGCATGGTAGACTGTTGCATAAATTGGAAAATATGGGTTTGGATTATAGTGTAGATAAGAGAATGGCTGACTGACAGATATCCAAATGTGGTATGTGGAGTCTGCAAGATTTAATTAACCAGTGGTGTATTACAAGTATCAGTCCTTGGTCCACTGTTATTCAGTCTGTATATTAATGACATTGGGAAGGATTTGACAGGCAACATACAGCTATTTTCTGATGATGCAAAGATAGGTAGGGTAATTAGGAATGCAACTAATGTGCAGTACTTGCAGAATGATTCGAATAGGCTGGAATTGTGGGCATTGGAAAATGGGTGTCAGTTCAATGTCAGTAAATGTAAAGTCATTCACTTCGCCATGATTAGATATCAATGTTGTATTATATTGGTGGGATTAGGCTAGGGATCTTGGAGTGTTAGTAGATAGGAAGTTGAAGTTCAGAGGCCATGTAACAGAGATTGCAAATACAACTCAGAAGATAATTGCAATGCTGAAATGAATGTTCATATGTAAAGATAAGGATGTTATTTTGCCTCTTTACAAGTCCTTGATAAGACCTCACTTGGACTATTGTGCGCAGGTCTGGTCTCCTGGCTTCCATTATGATTCTGATATGTTGGAGAGAGTGCAAAGGAGAGTGTTAAAAATATATCAGGATTGTGGAATACTGATTATGAAGCCAGATTGAGAATTTGTAGACTGCAGGCACTAGGAAACAGGAGAAAGAAGGGAGGAGGATATGATTGAAACTTACAAACTTCTGAAAGGGTCATTCAATTTATCGAGGGTGGGGAATGGACAAGAGAACAACATCCTTGTAAGTTGAGAATGGATGTCATTAAGAAGGGGGTGAGGGCTAGATTTTTCTGTCATAGGGTGGTGCATGATTGGAATGGATTGCCATTGGATGTTTTGAGTGCAAGCATTGTGAATGAATTCAAGAATAAGTATGATAGCAGGTGCATGTAGTATGTTGCCTCCCTCCATGAGTCCCTGACTCCTTGGAGGTCTCTTAATAATAATAATAATCTCATATACAAGTAGCCAAAAGGTGCTAGACCTTATTAATAAAAATCATTGGATGAGAGAAAGATGTTGAAAGTTTTTTACCTTGGGTCTATTATATATTAGTGAAATATATTCACGTCAAGCTACTTGTATATATTGTTTTATTTCTTTCGGTAAAGGAAGATACTTTGTATCAGTTTAATGTGGGAAAATTTAAACTTATGCATTTTGGGATAAATAGATTACAAGCTGTGTAGCACATTGATGAAATTGTACTCCACAAATATAAAAATAAGAGAGTTGAAGTTCAGACATATTGCTAAGGTAGCTCATAAGATTACTTGGCTATTGAAGAACACAGTAACAAGTAGAGATAATGAAATTAATATTCCTCTAGGACTGATCCATGGAAAATGTTTCAGCACTTGGCTAGAAGGGCCTGAACAAGAGGTCATCCCTGTAAGTTGAGTAAAAGTGTGGTTAGTAGGGGGCATGAGAACTAGAATTTTTGTTTGGAGAGATGTGGATGAATGGAATCGGTTGCCAGAGTCAGTTATTAGCACTTGATCTGTTAATGGGTTCAAGGAGCTGCATGACAGTATGGCCTCGTACTGAGCAGTGAAATTCATCTCCTACCTAAACTAGCAGCCATACGCACAGCTGGATTTAAGCATGCTGCCTTGAATTGGTTGAAAAAAGCAGGTATGTTAAACACTTGGCCAGTAAAGCTTTAAGTTTAATTTATTTGTTAATGATATTTCATGTGGATTGATGGGGGGGAGGTATTAATTTTGCTAATGATACGCAAAGTTGGGGAATGATGCTGTTATCTCCCTTCAGAAAGATTTAAATAGACTTTCACCTGGATGAATGAGTAGAGCTGCAGTTTTAATATTAATGAATGCAAAGTGATGCACTTTGGAATAAAAATGTATATGACTTTGCATTGTATTAGTGGAACTGTGCTTCAGGAGGTGAATGCAATTCTAGAATGCTGGTTGATTCATGAAGTTCAGAGAGCATGTTGTAAGTATTGCAGAAACTGCACAGTACATTGTTGCTTTGATAAGTAGAGATAAGAAGGTGGTTGTACCACTGTATAAATCATTGGTTAGACTTCACATGGACTGCTGCACAAATTTGGTTACCTAGTTTCCTTTGTGATACTTTGGAGAAGGTCCAGAGATGAGCAACTATAGTATTATCAAACTTGGAATGTTAGCTATGGAAAGATGTTGAGGAAATGTAAATTGCATAATTCAGTGGATTATCAGAAGATGCTATGGTAGTGATGTTTATGTTTACAGGATTAATACATAATGGATTTAACATAGAGTGGAGAGAGGGAAGAACAAGAGGCCATCCCTGAAAGTTGCATCAAGTTGTGACATAGAGGGAAAGCGGGGAGGTTTTTTCCACAAAGAGTGACGGGTTAGTGCAATGCATTACTAGAGTGTGCTGCGAATGACATTAAGGTTCAGTATAATGCTTGCTGATTGAGAGAATTGAGCATAACTCTATGGAGGTTGTTACAATGATAATGATTATTACATTGCCAGGAATTCTGAAGATTCATTATGGGAGGTCCATACCAACTGATATTCACACAATGCCTATAAAACCCGTTTAGTAGTAATTTATGTTTCTGTGTTATCCTGTATCTTTCATCAGTCAAACCAACTTATGTTATAAAAACAGAGTCACAAACTTCTTATGTTCTTTTAACATAAGTCATCTTATGTTACCTCAGCACAGTTATCCTGATGTGGTCATATCAAGGCTTTACAAAGAGGAACGATAACTCCCTTATCTCGCTTGTTAGTGTGTTCTTCGATGACTAAGTAATCCTTGATTGCTTTAGCAGTATGTCATCTAAACTTCAATTCTCAATCTACTACTATTCTCAAAATCCCTGGCCTCATCAATTTCCTGGGATATGGTTCCCTCAATGTGGTACACAGCTTGTAATATTTTTCTCTCAAAATGCATAACTTTACACTTGTCGACATTCACTTGATATTCATTATGTTTTGCCTATACCATCAGCCTAATTAAATCATTGTGCAAGCTCCTTTACATCACCTTGATTAACTATGAGCCTCATTAATTTTTGCATCATCAGCAAACACTGAACATCTCCTTTCAAATTATTTCCTATGTCAGTTGTGTACAAATTAAACAGCAGTTGTCTGAGCACAGACCCTTGCAACACACCACTTGCCACTCATTTTCTCCTGGATTCTGTTCCTCCATATACTACTTTTTGGTATCTGTCTATCAGCCACCCTTTTATCCATATCACCAGAATATCCACATGGAATTATTTGCATAATTCCATGTGGTTTCCTGTCAAATGCTTTGCAAAATCCAGCAGTATCATTGTGTAGCCATTCCCTTTATCCAACTCAGTTGTGAATCAATTATAAAAAAGTTAGTAAATTACTATGGCATGAACGGCCTTTCACAAAGCCATGGTGCCCCTCGTAGAGTATCACCCATTCCTGAATTCTCATTTTGACTAACTTTTTCTATACTTTTACCACCATTCCTGAGATACTGATTGACCTATAATTTGCTACCACAGACTTAGATCCTTCATTATACAAAGGAATTATTTGGCCTCCTTCTTCTCTCTTGGGACTTGACCAAAGCTAAGACTAATTAAATTAAACAGCCCAGTCAAAGGCATTGCCATTGCTCATTCTTATACAATGCGATTTTATATCTCATCTAATTCCACGGCTGTATTTGCTATCAACTGTACTTCCCCGGATATAACTTATTAGTAGGATATGACTAATCCAGCTCTCTTTGAGTGGGATTGGTCATATCCTACTAATTCCACTTATGCTGTGCTCTCTTCTCTCTAGTTTTCTGTATACCATCTCTCTCTCTCTCTCCATTAATCACTCCTGTTTCTCTTTCTTACTTTTCACTCTAGTTGCTATATACCAGTGTTTCCCAACCTTTTTGATGTCGCGGAACCCCTGTAGCAAATGTTAATTCACTGCGGCCCCATAAAATCCAAAATTGAAATTTTTTATATTTTACATATCATAAAGATGAAGTAATAAATTACAATTTTACAACACTAAATGTGTCATTTATGACAATGCAATACTGTTATAAATGGAGATATTTGGAAGAATATGAACATATCAATTAGGCCAGGTGTGAGCAACATGATAAGATAAAGTTCAATGAAAATAAACTATCCCACGGACCCCCCCCTTTGAATTACTCGCGGACCACAGTTTGGGAAACACTGCTATATACCATGAACTTCTCTCTCATTTCCTCCACCTCCTTTTCTTTGTCTATCTGTCTCTCTTTTCACTGATCACTTGTTTCTCTCTTTGTTACTTTCATTCACTTCCTCACTCTCATTGCATTCTTTCATTCTGCCTTGCCATGATCCTACTTTTATTTTTTGTATTCAACTCTTAAGCCTATTTTTCGTGTTCTTTAGGCTATCTCCAATCCATGCTTATTTAATCTTGCCTCTGTGCATTCCCACCTATTAGCATTTGCTTCAGATGTTTAACATAAAATATTTTCAAATGAAGCTTGCTCATTTCTTTTAAACCATGCTAATATCCTTTAAAATTCACTTCAATACATTCATGATTTTTTTTTTTTTTTTTTGCATAACTCTGCCTGCATACCATAGCTTTCATGTCCATTGTATCATCCAGAAAATATCTTGCATGATTTTATTCACACTTAAGATTTTAATTACATAAAAGCTGCTTGCCACTTGATCCTTTGATATGCTCATACTAGCTATTTCTTTCTCATTTACATCAGCTAATTTTCCCATACATAGTACTAATGTACTATAGGTTTACCAACCAACCTCTTATTGTACAAGTCCAACATAAAAAAAAAAAAAAAAAAAAAAAACCTAAACCTAATTGCTTCAGATGCCCACTTTTATCCCCTGTATGCTTTATCTTACTCTTCATTCTCATCACTTGCCAAGTTCTTCCATTCACTACCAAATATAATAATTGTTTGAATATTATATATGTGGTTTGGAATTATATTGTGGAACATCAGGAATGTTCCGCTGATCTGATCTCACATCACTTGATGCTTTCGTTTGGGGTATGTTGAAGGAATGGGTATTCCACCATGATCTGCCTTCAAACCTTTTGATGAACTAAGGAAGCAATTCCCTGATTTTTCCTACTACGGAACACTTTACAAATCCTGAAATTTTCACGGAACATCTTGGTTATTTTGTAATGTATTAATAATTAATTATGGCATAATCATAAAGAATATTAGTACACTTATGTATACGGTGCGACATGTTGACAAATATAAAATTACATTTAAATCAGTTATCAATCACTGGACTAATGAAATCTTGTAGCATATTGTAGTTTCTTCAGGCCAACATCATTAAATTAATTTGTGCTGATTTTCATTGACATATCCCATTCTGATCACCAAAAATTTATAATATTATAAGTACTTATGAGTGAATGCAGACTTTTTCTCCTGTGTGCTGGTAGTTTTTTTCCCTCCTTTTGTACATCCTGGAGATCGCTTTGTAGGCTGGAGGTGGATGAATCACTATCTGTTGCATCACAAACACCTTCAATATGGAGATTTCTTAACACCAAAATTAAACAGAGTCCCTTGTCTCTTATTCATATCAAAATTTAAATCTGTAGGCCTATTACTTTTAAAAAATCATGGCACTATGGTTTCAAAACAAGCACTTTCACTCTACAATACAAACTTGAGAAGAAAGTATTCAGTATTCCTAGATTTGAGAACCAGATACAGACTACCTTGATCTTCAATTTCAGTGGAAAAATTTTCTTTATACATCCTTGCTGATTGGTCACTAGCGCTTGCAACACAACACAGATGTTATGTTCAGTTTTGAGAACAAAGGATATGGTGCCCATTGTTCTAATCGGCTTGCAGGCAATTTTTACGACGGTCATAAACAGCGGTATTCCCTTTCCCGAATTACTTCCATGTTTAAAAATACACGGCTTGGTCACTGACATCGCAGAACACTTATTCACTTTCTGCAGAACACAGTTTAGGAAACCCTGAACTAAGGGATAAAATTACATGGTATTTCCCAACCCTTGTTCTGTAAGATGATAGAGAACCTTGGATTCACTACAAAAGCTGCTTTGAAAGATGAAGTGCCCATTTCGAGCATGTAATCTACTGTCATTAATGCTTTATTTAACCAAGATTTGACTGATAGTTGTAGATGTACATATCATCATGTGTAAACATGTTCCTTTGTTAATAAATCCATTTACTCCATAACATGCATCATTATTATGGAGTAAATGGGTTTTTTACCATACTGTATTATCTGTGGCAAATTCCATTAGAAGATATCCATAATCATTCCTCACTCCCAGTTTAAGGCTTCCAAAATTATCTTTAATGGATGTAATTAAAGTTTTTGCAAAATTTAAAAAAAAATATTTTTTTTTTTTTGGTTCAGCCGAATATCTGGAAGAATTCACAATGACATAACATTGAATGACCACCTGCCTGATATTGTGTTGGGCTGTCAGATAACTACATGTATCTCATGATATCTAGAAGGCATGTTCCAAACATACCACACGTTTAATTTAGTTGAGATTTTGTTAATTTGCTGACCAGTCAAGATGAATGATATCGAGGAATTTCCCAGATGAGTACATATTGGTCCTGCCAGTAGGCTGCACACCAGTCATAATCTGGTTAGTACATAACAGAGGTCCTAATTTTGACCTGCTGCACTATCTTTTGACATACTACATTATCTGTGTAGTACAGTAGGGTGGCCAGCTGACATGCTGCTAACAGCAGCCATATTTCACAGTCACCTTCAGTGAGTGAGGATGTCTAGTAGGTCTTCAGCTTCTGAAATATTGTCATATAGCATTTCTCTTGTTGTATTGTGATGTCAGCTGCAGCACCATCATCACCACCATTAGCCAGTACAAGTCATTGCATCTATTATTCTTACTGATAATTCCCTTTCTATGTCTGTCTCAAGTTTCATGGGTAGGAAATGTTTCCTATTTTGTGCTATTCTGTGTAACACTAATTTAAGTACCATGGATTTGTAAGCAACCCACAATTAAGGAATTGTAATAATTACAATTAAGTCATTTCAAGATGTTACAACCAGTGTGTAACATCTTGAAATGACTTGCCATTTCTTGAAATAGGAGTACATTGCTTGGAAAGAAGTTAACGACCCCCCCCCACACACACACACACAGGCCATGTAATGAGTCACGTGTTTGTAGCTGATATAAATTGGAGAATATGATGCTACCAAGTCACTGCAACTGTGTTCAGATGAAATGACTTTAAGAAAGGAACTATTAAAGTTTGAAAGAGGAGTTGTGATAGGATGACATGTTGTAGGCATCCTATTCAGTAAGTTGGTTGACAAATGGGCCATTGTAGGTCAACAATCACTGATACCATACTGAGATGAAAGTGCAGGTAGTCAACTGCAAGTGCTACTTGCAGTGGACAACCCACCACACTCATTGAACAAGACCTCTGTTAGTCACCACACTGGCTTCCACAAAGCCCTAATCGCAACCCCTATTGAACATCTTTGGGAACTGGAGCATTGGATGAGGTCAAGGTCCAAACTTGACATTCCCATTGATCTCTAATATACTCTTGTGGAAAGTATGCCCTGTGGGATTGCTGCAATCATCGCAGCAAAAGATCCTATATCATATTAAGGTGGATGCCATGGCATGGCTGTTCGTTTCTTACACTGTGGCATCCATTGACTTCTTTCCAAACAGTGTATCTGATGTATGATATGGTTACTTTTATCCATGAATGCAACTTTAACACTAGTTTATATTGGATAAATTGTTCATTGAATACCTCACCTACTGTATATCCTCTGCCGTGGTTACCAGTCTACCATTTTCACCCACTAACACCCTCCCTGTAGTCATTATTTCTTCCTCTTGGCACATATTGACAGAACTCTGGGATTTTTCTTGACCTGATTAACTGGCAGTTGCTCATACTGCATTCTGGCTATCCTAACCTTCCTAGCATGCTCATTACAGCCCTCATAATTATTACCATTCACTTTATGCTACCATTTTCCAGATCGCATGCTGAGTCTCTCATTAACCATTTTACAACCTACCTTATTCAACTTTCTAACTTTTGAATTGTATTCAGACATTGGTGCTATTAAATAACTCTTGAACCATATCCAATCAGCATTTATCTGCTTTCTGCATAACTCCTCATTCTCTGCTATAACTGCAACTGTCTCCTGAGCTTGTCATAAACGCCAGTCTTATAGTTCCATGTGTATTATTTTCTAACATATGGCTGGCCACTGCTCATGTGATCACCTCATGTCACTCTTTCTAAGTGTATGTGTAGGCAAGGGGAGAAAGGGAAGATTCAACATGGTTATACAATCTAAGACTCTTGATTCCTTGTGTGTGTGTCCTGTATTACAAACTGCTAGGGACAGTTGTCCCCCTCAAGAAATTCATTATCCTTATTCCTACATGTTATCTCTTTATTCTAATCTCAGACCATCCTATGCTGACCTCCCTACATTTAGTGTCCACTCTTTTTACACTATATCTCCCTGTCCATCCCAAACTCCCCCCCCCCCAATCTCTGTTCATCTTGCATTCATGTTTTCTTGTTCTCTTCACTTCTTAAGATCACACAATGCTCCTTTCTGTTCACAAGCACTTCAGTCCTACCTGTTTCACTCTCCCTTACAGGAACAGTCTCTCCACTGGTGATAATTGTGTTGCATTTCACTAAAACAGCTTTCCATAGTTGTGATAAATTAAGACCATTGTTTCTGGAGATTGTGTCTATATAACAACTTAGAATATTTTTAGAATAGTTCTTTCCATTAAGAAATGACTGTTAAGGGAAGACTGTGAATGGATGAGGTGGTATGCTGAGCCAGACCAAATTTTTCAAGTTTGTGGTGGTGGTGGTGGTAGCAGCAGAAGAAGCTGTAGTGGTAGTAACTATTACCATATCCTTGGTACTCTGGAAAGACATGCTGATCTTCTCATTTGATCATTGTGAGACAAACCACAAGAACATCAGCATAGGATAAAGGAAGTAACTTGCTTTATGGAAGAACATGGAAAGCAAACAACTTTAAGTTCTCCGAAATCTTTTCTAATGAGAAGGAATGAGATCTTTAACTGTCTGTAATTTTTTTTGTATAAAACTATTACTTATTCTTGTTGAAGTTTATACATTGGTAAACACATGACTATTAAATTATTTCAGGAAATTACAACATATACTAAATATTAATTAAAAGAAAACTTTAATCAATGCTTCCTGTATTTCGGCATTGTTACCTGCCAATTTATCCCCCTAGCCCTATCTAACTTTTGGAGACTGATTGGACAGTTCAATCTCCATAGGTAGCCAATCAGTGATAGCCCAAGGCTATCACTAATTAATCAGTATGCAGTGAAGAGGGCAGCTAGCAAGTGCTGCCATCTTGTGGTCCCTAACCCTAATGCAATATTTTTAATGTCTGAAAATAGTGTGGGTTTGACGGCCGATGTTTTTGAGCTTATGATCAAAAACCCAAGTTTCCTGGAGGAAAAAACCCATGCCGGAGATTGACTAACTTGGGAACTGGTCAAAAAAAGGCTTAAAAAATGTTCCTCTAGTCAGCGACTAGACTTTTTCTTCATGCGGCCAAGCACCATAGAGTGCAAACACCACTTCTACTGAACTACATAGGCTCTACAATGAACCAGAATCTTTATGGTGCATGATTTCTTTCTGATATGGATGAGGATGTCAAGAAACATGGATGTGTCTATCATATGAGACTATTTGATGTAAATGTGAATTGTGGGCTGACATCTGAGACCTTTTGATGTAAGATTAAAAGCTCTCAGAATGGAAGACTGATTAGATTCATTTTCTGAAGATAACTGGAGCCTAGGATGAAGATCTAGTAGATGTGGTACTTAATTAAGAATTAAGATCTTAGAAGATAGACACATCTATGTTTCTTGTATTTCTTCCCTGAAAATTACACCAGATTGCATATATGATCAACACACCTGTATCCTTCTAGGTTTCAGTTCAGAAAGTGAATTGAATCCACTTCCATTTGTAGACTTACAATATTTATGTTAACTAAATTGTAGTCTACAGTTCTCCATATTCAGAAAAAATATCCTCATACAGGTAGATATCGTAAGGACTCCGGTTTACCATGCTCTTAGATGTTCTTCGACAATAGAATTAAAACCCATAATAATTACATTCTTATCTAATGGCAACAGTTTTATATGAAAAGCTATAGACAGTTAGAAACCTCATGCCTCTCCTCAGGAAAAACTCCTGCGAATCTATATCAGTTCAAGCTATTTTAAATGCTATCTCAACATATTGCCAATCTTAAGTTGAATAAATCTCAAGGTAACATTTTATCCAGTTTGGAAGTTTATTCCCTTTTTTCCTAGGTTCTTCCAAAGAAAAGTGATCTGTTTAATCCTATGTTGGTGTTTATCAAGTCCTAGATTTAGTTCACTGTGATCAAACTAGAAGATTAGCATCTATCCATCTAGGAAAATGCCAAGGATATATCTGCTACCAAACCTGAAAAATTAAGTTTACCTCAACATGCCATATTTTCCATCATTTTTTCCTTATTTTATTTTATTTATTTTACTGAACTTGCAGCACATTTGTCAGCATGTGCTTAAATTACTGTGTTGTTATTTTCTTAGCTCTGCTTTTTATTAAATGCTACATGCCAGCAGACTGGATCCTTATCTGCATCACTGTGATGTCATTCATTGTTAAATCCATTTATTATGATTAATCATTAATACCAAAGATGGTCACCAAGGATCACTGAAAATATTAGTAAATTAATTTCATAGTTTTTAAATATGAGTTGGCCTTTTTCTTTTTATATGACTCCCACCCAGAAAAGATTATAAACCTATAGTATATTTGCATAAGTGGGGTGGTGATCTCGTACCAGCCAATGAAATTCATCTCCCACTTGAAAGCTTACATCCTTATTAAAACAAGTATTTGTGTTTTTAAAAATTTTCCCATTCTTTCATTTGATTATTTCCAACTGCTGATTTGTCCTTTGTCCAGATTGGTTAGTCATGTAATTCCATGCACATTGAAAATAAAGCTATACTGTTTTTGTGGTGTTGCAGCTTTCCAAGATTCGATTTAAAAAAAAAAAAAGTGCATTTTGTAACATATTTCCTATAAAATTATTCACTGTTTTCAAGATAAATGGAACATGTCATATTTGTTGACCCAGTTAGCTGAGAGGATAGTAACTCTGTTTTCCATTCCATCTAACCAACAGGTCAGTTCTGATTACAGGCAATAGATAAACTTTTGTGAATGTATCCAGGTTGTAGATGAATTTCATCATGCAAAGCAAATCCACTACCTTGCTTATCAAGAACTTGAATTGACTTGCCATTTTTGTTTGCAGTCTTTCCAGATGGAATGCAAAACAGAGTTACTATCCTCGCAGCTAACTGGATCAACAAATATGACATGTTCCATTTATCTTGAAAACACTGAATTGTTTTATAGGAAATGTGTTACAAAATGCACTTTTTTTTATTTTTTAAAAACTGAATCTTGGAAAGCTGCAACACCACAAAAACAGTATAGCTTTATTTTCAAAGTGCATGGAGTTACATGACTAACCAATCTGTACAAAGAACAAATCAGCAGTTGGAAATACAGTCATCCCTCGACTTATGTCCAGGTTCTGTTCCATCCGGCAGGACGTGTCAAATCGGACGTAAGTCGATACATTAAATCAACAGAGTTATAGGGGTTAAGGACTTAGCCGTAATAAGTATACTGTCATTTTAATTTTTAAACCTTATTATAGCTGTACTGTGTGTTACTGCTACTATTCCAATGTGCTTTGCTTATTCCTCTTCTTCTTTTCATCGTAAATTTGTTCATAGCAAGCAAACGCGTCATGTACTTTCGTTTCTACTAATAAGTAGCATTCAACATTGGGGTCCATGTCTTCAACCATTTTGAGAACATCGCTAAATGCAGAGAACATTTAATTGCCTCCGTAGTGCAATTGGAAGAACGACAGTACATTATGCCCTTTGATTGAAAAAGGCTCGAGTTCAATTCCCGTTGTGATGGGAGGAATCAGGGTGGTAGCAGGGTTTTTTCTCCCGGAAACTCTGGTTTTTCAATCCGCATCCAGACAAATCGCCCTTCAGAACACATGCAATTTACAGACAAAAAAAAAAATACTAGCTGTGGTATGGTAGTGGCCAGTAGATGGTGCTGACGTTGATGATTGGTAGTAGAGGTTCAATAGTGGTGGAGACAGAGAGTTGTACAGTGGGTGTCCTCCCGCGATGAGTCTTTGGACTTCTTGGAGGTTTCACGAATAATAATAATAATAACATTTCTGCAAGACCTTTCACTGTGAATTGTTAAACTACCTCTCCTTGTTTCTGTTTCACTCTTTTCTCGTTTTTCCTCTTCTGCAACAGTTGTTCCTCCAGTTGGTCAACTCTTCAGGGGAACTTTCTATGAGTTGAATTATGTCGTCATCATTCACTTCGAGATTCAGATTGTTTGCTAGGCCCACTATTACAAACTTCCAAAATCATGCACAAACCTTTTTAATGTCTTTTTCCATATGCCACTCATACATTGAAAGGTCACTTTGTCCCAAGCCACAGCAATATTTTTAATAGCATGATACATATTGAATGTTCCAGAATTGCATGAGACTCTGGTCATTTCCTTCAGTGGCAGAAATGGCCTTGTTAAAAAGTTGTCCATAGATAATAAGCCTTAAACACTGTAAGAACTCCCTGATCCATCGGTTGGATCAATGAAGTAGTATTTGGAGGGAGAAACATGATCTTGAACTCGGTGAAGATCACTGCTATAAGACTTACAAGACTTATATGACCTGGAGCATTTTCTAGAATTAATAAAATTTTAAATTCTACATTTCCTTTCACACAATATCTTTTTATTTCACTCTCATAACAGTTGATTAAGGCATCCTCAAACAATTTTTGAGTCATCCACGACTTCTTATTGCTCCCGTAATGAACTGGGAGTATGCTTCCTAATGTTTTTGAAGATTCGTGGATTTACATTGTGCCATATCACAAATGGTTTCAATTTATATCCAGCCATGTTACCCATAACAGAATCGTAATACAGGCATTAAGAGCTTTGAAACTAGGTATAGATTTTCAGCTTTTTGTGGATGAATGTCTGCTCGGGCATTTTTTTCCGAAACAAGGACATCTCATCCATATTAAATAATTGCTGTGACAAATAATATTCCTCTGTAATAATTTTATCCAATTTTTCCACAAACTCCTTGGCAGCCTTCTTAGCACTTGCAGATTCCCATACATTTTCACATTATGCAGCGCAAAACGCTGCTTGAATCTCATGAACCAACCAACCAGAAGAAGAATTCGTAGTCATAACTGGGTTCTGCTTTCTCCTTCAACATGTTGAAGAGACTTAGTACCTTAGCAGTTATAGTCACAGGGCTAAGGGGTATGCACTTTTTGTTCAGGTCCTCTATATATATATATAACCAAAAATGTTATTTATTCCCTTATGGGATCACGGACATATCTTTGAACGGACATAAGTCGAGTGATGACTGTAATCAAATGAAAGAATGGGAAAGATTTTAAAATGCTTGTTTTAATAAGGACTTAAGCTTTCAAGTGGGAGATGAATTTCATCAGCTGGTGTGAGATCACTGCTCCACTTATACAAATGTACTATAGGTTTACAATCTTTTCTGGGTGGGAGTCACATAAAAAGAAAAAGGGCAACTCATAATTAAAAACTGAAATTAATTTACTAATATTTTCAGTGATCCTTGGTGACCATCTTTGGTATTATTGATTAATCATAATAAATGGATTTAACAATGAATGACATAACAGTGATGCACATAAGGATCCAGTCTGCTGGCATGTAGCATTTAATAAAAAGCAGAGCTAAGAAAATAATAACAACACAGTAATTTTAGCTCATGCTGACAAATGTGCTGCGAGTTCAGTAAAATAAAATAAGGGAAAGGAATGCATTGCCTGAGAGAGTGGTTAGAGCGGGAATTGTCAATGTGTTCAAGGAGTGGTGTGATAAACTTTGTGTTTCCTAAAAACGACCTCCCATGATGAGTCTTTTGACTCCATGGAGGCCTGGATAATAATAATAATAATGTAACCCTTAGCTTGCCTATGGGTTTACAGCCTCCTTTGGATGGGATGCACATTAAGAAAAAAAAAAAAAGAATATGTATTTGGTTTAATTTTGTATATAACACACACCATCCTTTTGATATATATATTACAAAAAATAAAAATAAAAAAAAGCTTGGTATATTCCAGTCGTTGAATATCGTTGTTTAATATACTTGGCTTATTCAAAACAATTTGTATATAACACTTAAATGTTATTCTAAAGTTTATACACACACACACACACAGCAGTCATCATGGTAGTATATTCAGTTATTAAATATTGCTATTTAATATTCTTACTAGGTATATATTTTATATACACAGCACATATATCTTATCATGAGCAGAAGGCAGACTCCAAGCGAATTTTTGAAGCAGATCATTGGCAGGCCTGTAGTGGTGAAGCTAAACTCAGGAGTGGATTATCGAGGTCTGAAGTGTATTTTATTTTCATAACATTTTATCTCATTTGTTTACAATAGAATGACATTTTATGTAAGTACATGTGATTTGCTATACATTTTTTAATCTATATTCCTCACAAAAAATTTATATGTCCTTGGTGAATGTGCAGTCGTGTTTAGTTAGGCCAGAAAACGTGTTTTAAATTTAAATATAGTGTGACTTTTTGTCTCAAATTGTGCCGCAGTTGTGCATCGGTTAGATACCATTGTCCTTCAGTGGTGTTATTGTTTGGAACTGTGTTGTATATATTGTGTTTTTGCTGCTGTTTGTTTCACTACTTCAACATGTAAAGATGGCGTCCAACAAGAAACGTACGTCAGTGGCACGCAGGACTTCTACTTCTACACGAAAGACTGGCTCAGCATTATATTTTGCGCAATGGATTCGCCGAAGAACGTGAAGGATCTGTGGTCGGTCTGGCTAAATGAGAAGAACGAAAATGTCGACGTATGTGAGAAGTGTCAGGACAGACTAGAGCATTTAGGAATGGAAGCTGACATCGGGACTGTAGCAGAAGAACTTCGGCGGGAGTTCATGAAAACGAAAAATGACCTTCATCTTCTGCATGAGGAATTGGAAGTGCTCAGTAAGGAGATACTGGAAGTTAAAACTGGGTTTAATGTGTTAAACAGAGAAATTAGGACTATAGAGATTACTTTAGCTGAAGTAACTAGAACAGGATTACGTATGGGTGAGTCTTTGGTGAATGATGCAGTAATAAATAGTATGTGAGTGATTGGGAGTCAACAAAATAAAACCACAAGAGGTCTAGAAGAAACGAGATGTCGTGAGAGTGAGGGGGGATAAGTAAAAGAGCGTTGAGTAATTAAACTGAGAGAGTCATGCTGAATAGTGCAGGAAATGAGTTCATGAGTGATGCTTGTGTGGACTTGAATGAAGTTAAGAGTGGTAAGATATATGGTGATTCTATGATTAAGGGTATGGAGAGCGGTATGCCTGAGGAGTGCTTGGCTGGTGGGACAATAGAAAGAGTGGCTTTAGCAATAAAGAGTGGGCATGATGCAGACAAGATGATAGTTATGGTTGGTACAAACGACTTGAGTGGTGGTATAAATCGGGTAGCAAAAGATTTAAGAACATTGTTAGATATTGTGAAGAGGAAAAGTGTCAATGGGAGGATAGTGTATGTGCTGCTGCCTCGTTTTGACAATTACGAGTTAAGTAGACGAGCGATGATAATGAATGATATGATTGCAAGAATGTGCAAAAAAAAGAGGTCTGGAATTTGTTGATGTCTGGAGTGTGTTTGAAGGAAAAAGACAGTTGTATGCTAGAGATGGGCTGCATCTGAACATGGAAGGACATAAGCGATTGAAGAAGTTGCTGTTTACTGAACAAGTTGAAGTAATTGGACAGGGAAACTAATATTGAAAAGGTTGAGTGTAAGAGAGAGAAAATTTAGCAGTGATTGTATATTTATTGATCCTTATTCACAGAATAAATTGCAGAAGAGAGGGGATAAAAATTGGCATGGGACTACTGAAATTAGTGACTTGTATATCAGTTCTAAAGCCTGTACAAGAACTAGAGGATATCTTCAATTTTTGTATACCAATGCAAGAGGCATTCGAAATAACAGAGAAGAATTTTTGCATTAGTCAGATTTGGTGCAATCTCACCAAAAGTTGTAGGCATTAGTGAAACTTGGCTGTCAGCAGAAGATGTGGTCACTGGAATTGAATGTGATGGATACAGTATTTTCAGGGAGGACAGAGAAGATAGAACAGGGGGAGGAGTACTGTTGATGATAGCTGATGTGTTGCAGCCAAAGAAAGTAGTATATCAAGATGATAGACATGTGAATGAGAGTTCATTTGAGGCGGTCTGGTGTGAAATAGTGACCAACGCAACCAAATATACAGTTGGATGCTACTATAGGCCAGGGGGTACAGGGGGAGATATTGCATTCATGCATCAGCAAATTAGTGCAATGAGTGCAGGTTTAGTGATTATTATGGGGGATTTTAATTATGGTGATATCAATTGGAAGGAGGAAATATCACGTAGCAAAAAGGAAATGGAGTTCATACATCTTCTACGAGATAATTACTTGAAACAGCATGTAACTGAAGGGACACATGGTGTGAGAGTGTTGGACCTGGTTATTGGTTCAGAGGATATATGCATAAGTAAGGTGTCCTTGTTACCTCCAATTGGTGAACACGATCATGTGGTATTGACTTGGGAGGTTGCAAAATCTGTGGATTTTTTTGTTAAGAAGGGGTACATACGGAACTACAGGTTAGGCAGTTAATAACAAGCTTCGGAGTGAGCTTGCAGCCATCCCATGGCAGAACATATTGCAAGGGAAAGATGTTAGCAGTGCATGGGATAAAATCAGCGGGTATCTGAGGAAAGCAATATCAGATTGTGTTCCCATAGTCAGGAAGACAAACAAGGTAGGCGTTAGATGGATGACTAGTAGTGTCAAGCTTGATCTGCAAAAAAGAAAATGTTATGGAGAATGTACAAGGAGAAATGCGATCAGTACCCCCATGAGCAGTACAAGGCTCAAGCTAGGAAGGTTGCCAGCATAGTAAGAAAAGCTAAATCAGATTATGAAAAGACCTTAGCCAATGAGATCAAGGGTAATCCCAAAGAGTTCTTCTGCTGTGTGGCAAGTAAAAGGAAGAATGACTTTGGAAGGATAATTTTAGTGTGTGCTGATGGTATTGAGGTGACAAAATCAGATGTAATAGTCGAGTTACTGAGTAATCACTTTTCAAAAGTCTATCACCTAAGTGAAGATATCTCTGTACCTGTAGTAATAACTAATGTGAGAATTGAAGCTAAGAAATCAGGTATTTAATATATTGCAAAATTTAAATGCAAACACTCTAGGTTTAGATGGAATATCAGCTCGGGTGGTGCGTGAATATGCAAAGGAATTGTAAACCCCTCTTACTTGGATATTTAACTTAAGTTTGAACTCTGGTATGATCCCTAGGGAGTGGAAGTTAGGCAAAGTGGTTCCTTTGTATAAGGGTGGCTCTGAAAACTGCGGTAGTTAATTACAGACTAATTACCATCTTAGGAGTAGTGGTAAAGGTATTGGAAAAGTTGGTTAAAGACAAAATTCAAGAATGGGTGGATCAGGATATGATACTCTATAGAGGCCAACATGGTTTTGTTAAAGGTAGATCCTGCCTTAGCAATCTATTAACTTTTCATAATAGAATGACATCTGAGTTGGACAAAGGAACTGGCTGCATAGTGGTACTTCTGGATTTTGCTAAGGCTTTTGACAGGATACCCCATGGAACACTGTTACGCAAATTAGAGCAGATGGGAATGGATACTAAATTGGTGATATGGATAGGAGAATGGCTCAGGGAGAGATACCAGAAGGTGGTGTATGGAGGAGCTGAGTCCAAGTAGAGGCAGGTGACCAGTGGTATGCCTCAGGGCTCTGTGCTTGGGCCATTGTTGTTTAATTTGTATATAAATGATATAGGAAATGGCTTAAAGGTTGTTTGCTGATGATGCAAAGTTGGGTAGCGCAATAAAAAATCAAGCTGATGTTGAAAGTTTGCAGGATGATTTAAATAAGCTGGTAGAATGGGCAAAAGGTAATGGATGTCAGTTCAATGTGGAAAAGTGTAAAGTATGCATTTTGGGATTAAAAGATTACCGGCTGTGTACTACATTGATGGAACAGTACTCCAAGAGATTGATGAGGCTAGGGACTTTTTTATCTTGGGTATAATATATGTTAAAGATACCAAGCTATTTTAAATATAAACCTGGTTTTTTACTCCATTTCCCAAGTAAGCAAACACACAAGTCAGTCAAGTTTGCGCCTGCAAGTGTTGTAAGTCTAGCTGATCCTGCAGGTAGTGCAAGTCAAGGCAACTTGTGGTAAAGGTAGAATAAGCTCTGATCACTATTCTTAATATTTACCCTTAATGCAAAGCACATCTCCTGGAGGAGATGTATGATGCTATGTATTAAAGGCAAGGGGGCCACTACCCAGACTGGTTTCGACCTTTATTGAGGTTTCGTCAGTGGAGCCAGGCTAAGAAATACTAAGTTTTGAGTAATACAGCACTTATAAATATTTTATCAAAACAAGTTACCATAAGGTGCTCTGACCTTATTAAATAAAAATCTCAGGATGAGAGATAGATGTAGAGAATTTTTTACCTTGGGTATAATATATGTTAAAGATACCAAGCTATTTTAAATATAAACCTGGTTTTTTATTCCATTTCCCAAGTAAGCAAACAGACAAGTCAGTCAAGTTTGTGTCTGCAAGTGTTGCAAGTCTAGCTGACCCTGCAGGTAGTGCAAGGCAACCCATGGTAAAGGTAGAATAAGCTCTGATCACTATTCTTAATATTTATCCTTAATGCAAAGCATTAAGGGTAAAGGTTATATATATATTAATATATATATATATTAAAGCTTATATTAAGGTTACCAAGTAATTTTATAAGCTTGGTTATTTTAAAGCTTATATATATATAGCAAATAAATGCTGTGTGTGAACATGAGTCAGCAGCAGCAGAATAATCTTTTGACATTCTTCTTAAACAGCTAGAGGCTGGAAATACATCATGGAGGAGGCTGAACCACATAACTGAGATGGTGAAATGAAAGATAACTGGAAGTAACAGTGTATCAGTGAGTATGTAGTTTGACTGCAAAGGGAAGTTGAGCAGCTGTTGTTCAAGTTCCTGTAGAGTGTCAGAAATGGGGATCAGGATGATAGTTCTGCTGAACAGAGGCCATGGAAATATCTGTAAGAGACAGTGCAAAAGTGGCCTTCTGTGAGACAGTGGCTAAAGGGAGTCTGTAACAGAAGTGTCATTAATCAATGAACCATCCTTTTCTTGAACATCAAAAATTTTTAGAGAGATCTTAGATACATTACCCCAAACATGAGAGCAAGTATTCCAAGGTTGGCTGAATTTGCGATCTTATACAGGGTAAGTAACCAGTCAGAAGAGAAAAAAAGAAAGCAAGCCAAGTTTTTTTTTTTTTTTGGTTGTTGTTTTAAGCATTGAAGGTGACTAGGTTGTTTTCACCCCAATCTAAGATGCTGTAGAGATTGGTGTCTAGGCACTTATTACGAATGATATTGAAACTTGAAATGTTTGAGCACTGCAAGGCTTGTCATATGAGTGGAGAGTGCTCTCATCAGCAAAACTGTGAATAGGGTTTGCAGTCAGTGAGAGCAGGTTGTTTATATAAATCAGGAAGATGGCAGGTGAAATGACAGCACCTCAGGCACACCAGTATTAACTGGAAAATCTGAAGAGAGAATACCTTCAGCCATTACAGATAGTGATCAATTACTATCACATGGACTGCTTTCTTGTAATTTGATGGTGTCATATAATTGTTTATGATTATTTCATTTTCTTATGTAATCTTCACTTGTCTTTCTTTGGAGAAGAAGTCCATTTTCTCTAGTACATTTTTCCATTGTCATTGTCATCAATTTCCTGGCATATATCCTCGGGAGGGGAAATAGGTCACTATAACAGCACTAAAATATTAAGTTAATATTATTACTAATCTCTTGTCAGCAATTTTTCTCAAAATTATCCTATCACTTGCCCTCTAATATCATCAGGTCTTATACTTCTGTCTTCCCTGGCACTTATAATTGTATTAATCTGTCCATATCTTGGTCATCCTCTGAGTTTTTTTCTTGCCATCTTAGCATCATACACTTGTTTTGCTAAACTTCTTTCTTCTCTCATTCTGTTTAAGTGATTATTTATACTGCCTTCGATTAGCTCTACTCACATATTCTTGAATGTTATCAATATCAGGTTCTTTCCTAACATCTTCATTTTTAATATGATTTTGCCATTGGTGCAATCTGTTCACTCCTCTAATTTTTCCTCTCATATCCATGGTCTCCAGTCTTTGATCTGCTGTTCTGTTTTTAACCCAATTCTCAGATCCATAAGGAAACTAGTTTGCACACCATCTTGCCTACTACCAATTTAGTGTTTTAATTGATTTCTCTGTTATTCATAAATTTATTTATCTGACTTCCCACTACAATAACACTGTTGTTTCTTCTGTTATCTATTTTCATATTTAATTTTTCATCTTCACTAAAATTTCTGCCTAAACAGTTAAAATGTTTCACTTGTTCTATAGATACTCCATTGAGAATGCAGGTGAAGTTTTCCATGTATTGCTAGTTTTCATGCATCCCGAAGATCTGCACCAGATTTGTTTAGAGTTACGTCATCATCTGTGTAAAACAAAGCTAAATTTGATATCTCCAGTTTAACACCAGGTTTAATGCCACTTTCTCTCATGATGTGATTTATCATTTGTATGGATGATATAGTGGAGATAGAGTGTATCCTTGTTTCACTTGATTTTACATCACATCACCTTCCTGTCAGAGAGTGCATTTAAACTGCTGACTGACAGCCTAGATATACACTGTTTTCCCTTATTGTATAATGTTTCATTTACCTCAACCTGAATTTTCTCTTGGATCCTTGCCATTTGGTTTTTGAGATCTACTCAACTTAAAAACAGATCGTTGTTATACGAGGGTGGTCTGACAAGTTCTCAGCCTCGACCATAGATGGCAACACTATCAGCAAGATTTTTTTCTAGGTTGGTACATTTGTCATAAGCATCCATATGAAATTGCAAGTCATTCTATCAAGTAGTTTCTATTATACAGCTGTCTGAAGCAAAAGCGTTGTCTGTATCCTTTGAAATGGATAATATTGAGTATCATACGGTTATAAAATTCTTTGTAAAAGAAGGTTTAATTGCCAAAAGAAATTCGTTCGAAGTTCATAAAAGTTTATGCACTATTCTGCTTCGTTTTCGACAATTAAGAAATGGGCTGCCAAGTTTAAATGGCCGTACTAGCCTTGAAGATGATCCACGTGAAGGACGTCCAAAAAGTGTAACAACACCAGAAATCATTGATCAAGTGAACGATATGGTATTGGATGACCAGCGAGTCAAAGTGCGTGAAATTGCTGAGACTATAGGCATTTCAAAAGAATGTGTAGGATATATTTTGCATTAACAAATGAAAAAGCTTTGCGCAAGATGGATGTCTGACTTGCCCACAGCAGATCAAAAACGCATTCGCATGAAAATCTCTGAACAGTGCTTGGAGCATTTTAACAAGAATAAAACTGATTTTGTGCATCGATTTATTACTATGGATGAGACTTGGATTCACCATTACATACCAGAATCCAAACAGCAGTCAAAAACATTGGACAGAAGCCAGTTGTTCAGCGCCAAAGAAGATCAAGTCAGTTCCATCAGCAGGAAAGGTCATGGCATCAGTGTTTTGGGATGCTAAAGGCATTTTGTTTATTAATTATCTTGAAAAGGGTAAAACAATAACCTGGGAATATTATTCCGATCTTTTAACCAGACTAGACGAAAAATAAACAAAATGCTAAAGCATTTTGTTTATTAATTATCTTGAAAAGGGTAAAACAATAACCTGGGAATATTATTCCGATCTTTTAACCAGACTAGACGAAAAAATTCGTGAGAAAAGACCCGGTTTGCAGAAGAAAAAAATCATCTTTCATCAGGACAATGCACCTGCTAACAAAGGTGTTTTGGCAATGGGAAAATTAAGGGATCTGCACTGTGAATTGTTGGAACATCCACCAATTAATAGGGTATTTTGCAGGTCTTATTGAGAACCACTACAGGGACAGGATAATGGCTTTGGAGCATCACTGGAATAAATGTATTAGTCTTAAGGGAGATTATTTCTTGTAGAAAGGCTTATACGTTGGTAACACATGACTATTAAATATTTAAGGAATTTACAACATATACTGGAATATTAATTAAAAGAAACTTTAATGAATACTTCCTATATTTCGGCAATGTCACATTGCCATCTTCAATTGGAACATATAACTATGGCACGTGCATGCAGGCACTACAAAAAGCAAATGAGGCAGAGGAGAGAGAGAAACAACTGTTGTTCGTAGGGGAACAACAATATGTTCAATATAGCCCGCTAGGGGGCAGTGGTGCCCCCTAGCGGGCTATATTGGGTTGTCTTGGCTGTTGGGCTGATGTTCTAGTGATGCAAGCTTCCCAAAATTGGGGCAATCTCATGCATCCAAATTTGTCGAGGTTTGGAAAGTTTCTATAGCTGAGGCTGATGCTATGAACAATCTCTCATATTTAAACTTGCTGCGGTGTATTAACGTGGCTTTCTTCCAACGTATTCTGTGGCAGGTATCCAGAGCATGGTCTGCAAGCCCAGAGTGGCTGTACTGGTGAAACCAGATGTAGTCTTTATGTTCTGAAATCCTGACATTTGCTGTCCTGCCTTTGTGAAGACAAGAAATACAATAACTGGGACCAGTAAAGTTTGTCTTCAGCTAGATCAAGTTATAAATTTGTTTTTTCATTGTTAGGCCAAGAACTTTTTAAACCACCCTCATATCCCCCTGATTTCTCAACTGTTTTTTGTAAAGTGAAAACCTCATGTTGACAGCCCTTATTTGGCTTGAACCTGGCTTGTTCTCATTGTTTCTCTTCCACAATTTTTCTTAGCCTCTTTTCAAGTATGCTTGCATAAATCTCACCAAGAACTTAGAGAAATTCTTCTGTAATTCTCACATTCAGTATTATTTTAATTCTTACAGATGAGTACTATGAGAGCTCTGCTCCAGTAATTTGAATTAAGTGTTTATTATTATTATGTACAGGTATCTCCACAGTGTCAAAGACCCATTGCAGGAAGCCACCACGCTAACCATTATACACATGATAGCAATAATACCTCTTCTTAAGCTTCTTGGAATGGTTTACCTCTAGCAATCCATTCCACTCATTCACTATTCTCCAAGCAAACAATCTAGTCCACACACCCTTACTAACCACACTCCTATAAAGCTTCCAGGGATGACCCCTTGTTCTCTCTCTACTTGTCATATTGAAAAATTTCTTTTGTGTCAATCTTATAGAATCCCTTAAGTTATTTTGTAAGTTACAAAATTACAAAAAAGTTACAAAATGTAACTGAGTTATATATAAGTTTCTATCATATCCCCTTTCTATCACCTGTAAACTAAACTCTGCAACACACACACACACACATGCACTTTCAATCTACCCTCACAGGGAGCAGTTATTTGCTCTTTATAAGGCTATGATTCAACTGAATCTTGACTACTGAACACAGATTTGGTGATCTGTCCCAAGCCTAGTCACTCATCTCTGAATTCTCTCCACCACATCACCAAATCTGTGTACATAGTAGTTAAGATGCATTTGAATCATAGCCTTATAAAGAGGGATAGTAACTTCCCTATCATTACTTGTCAGTGTGTTCTTCAAATCCAAGTAATCCTTTGAGCTATTTTGCCAATTTTTGTGTCTCATCATCCCCAAATCAGTACCATTAGTATGATGCCAAGTATGTAATCTTTTCATCTCAAAGTGCATGACCTTACACAACCATTGTTCTTCAACCACACTGCCAATTTATTGAAATCAAACTGCAGGATATATACATCACTTTTATCGACTAATGCTCTTCCCAAGTTTTGCATTGTCATCAAATAACTGAATATTACCCCTTCCTTAAATCATTCCTTATATCATTAATATGCAGATAAAATCCTAATAGGATTTTAGGTCGTTAATGCATTCTTTTGTTTTAGCTTTTAATGTTAGTATAACCTTTCTTGTCTTGAAGAAGCCAGACAGACTCTAGCTGGCAAAACTTGTTGACAATTATGTATATATGTTTAACAATACATTCTTACTACCAGTTTCTTGTACTGTCATACTTTTTCCATTCACTTTTTGCTTTCATTCATCCTCCTGCTGTGCCACACATCAATCATTTCTCCAGTCACTCAAACTCATGTTTTGTCCTGTGAAGACTCCACATAAGTATGCTATTTCTCTTCTCACTGCCACCTCATTAGCTGCACTATCTTCAACTATATTCTCAGCACATTCATGCCTTACATTGTTAACATTCTTCACTTCATTCCCCTGCTTTCTTTCACTCACTCACTCATGAAACATTTACTACACACACACACACACACACACACCTTCTCTCCACTCTTGCTCTCATACCATAAGATATTTACCTTTGGCAATAAGTACATTGAGCACTTACTACATTGCTTGAAATCCATTATATTAAACTCATTGAACAAGAAAATCCTGACTTCCATTTGTAATTTGCTAGTTTTCTACCCAGCATCTTCAGTGCATAAAGTATTAGTAAGTTCAATAAGTTATAGTTTTTTCTCTTGTTGAGATGTTTATGGTTCCATGAAAATTGAAATCAAATTGAAAGGCAGTTTGCCAAATGACAATTCATCGAAAAAGAAATTTGTCGACTAAACAATAAATCAAACAACTTAATGACTGGCAATTCATTGAATACATAATTCATAAGGTGGTCATTGAGACTTCTAATAATGTACTGCTTCATTCTGTAGATGAGATTTATCTCTAGGCCAAAAAAAATTGTTCTACATAATTTTTTCGCAACAACAATGGTCAGATTGAAATCATAACTGTACAGATGTCACATACTATAAGACTAATAGAAATAACGGAACCTTAGTTCAGTTGGTATAAACAAAGCCCTTTAATTAGAAAGACCTGGATTTGAATTCCATCTATGATGCAAAGAACCTTTAGCAGTCCTTTTCAATTGAAGGTGAGTTAGCCAGTCTCATATGGGGGGATGGCATGGTTTTTCCACTTAGACACTCAGGTTTTTCATCCCAAACACATGCAAACCAGTCCTGTGAACACACATCTACAGACATAAAACACTTACTGCAGAGGAAATACCTTAGGAAACCATCTTGTTTTATATTAAAGTAGCATTACTACCCCACTTACTGTTACTTTGATGAGGGGGAATAATAATGATGATTATTAGTAGTAGGTGTCTTTAATTAGGAATATAAGAATTTCATTCAATGAAGCATCCAGGCAAACTGATATACTGTTGCCAGTGAACGAATCATCTGGATTGATTATTATTAATGTATTACAATTTGCAAAATGCTGATATTTGGCTGTAAAAGGGCATAAAGACAAAATTGGCAAACATGTCCTGATAATCCCTTGTGAATTTCATGAACACAATGTTTTGGGAACACTTGCAAGATACTACAAACCAAAAGAGTGCTGTTCTTCACAATAAATTCATTTCCATGGTTAAAGCTTGTACTTTATATGTGCATATTGTCCCTTTTTATGGTATATTTGTTTTCATTATCAAATAACTGACTATTTTCTCGTGATTTTTTTTTTTTCACCCTTATTATAATTTATTTATTGTAACTCAAGTGAGAAATGAATCAACAAATAACTTTACATTCCCAAGGAATTCTTCTGCAAATTCTTAAGTTAATTTGTGCAATACCTGAAAAACAAGAAAAACAAAGTATTATTCTACAAATTGCCATATTATGTAAAATACATAAAACACAATATAATAAAATTTAGTTTAATCCTTTATCCAAGTGTAAAAAAAAAAAAATGTGCCTGAAGTATCTTCAGGACTGAGGCAACTCGTGGTGAAGGTGGACCAAGCTCTCATCACTCCTTGTCTCAGTATTTCCCATAATGCAAAGCACATCTCCTGGCAGACATGTATAATGCTATGCATTAAGGGAAGGGCCACTATCCATACCGGTTCTAACCTTTATTGAATGTTCAAGTACAGGCCAAACTCCAAAAGCTCAGCTTTGTTTCTCTCAGTAACAGGCTCACCCTGCCACTGAGAAGAACTCTCAGAACTGGTTGGCTCTACACAGTGGCAGGCTCACCCAACCACCGAGCAGAGCCGCTCATATCTCATCCGAGGGGTAACAGCAACAGCCGTGCCTCAGTTAACTTCATGGGCTACAGCATTGCCATTACCCCCCCCCCCCCCACACACACACCCAGCAATAGCCAAGCCTCAGTTAAAATTTCATGGGCTACAGCATTGTCATTCATTACCCAAGCTTCCAACCGGTTTCGACCTTTATTGAGGTTTTGTCAGTGGGAGCCAGACCCACAAGTGGCGATACTAAGGCAGAAGCAATGGAGAAGTCATATTTACCTATACGAGTTGCCAAAAGGTGTATCACCTTGTTATTAAATTACTCTGGATTTAGAAAAAGATGTTTTTTTCCACTTAGTTGACTATAATAAATTTAGTTTAATCCTTTATCCAAGTGTAAGCAAACAAAGTTTCCACCTGAAGTATCTTCAGGACTGAGGCAACTTGTGGTAAATTTATTATAGTCTAACCAAGTGGGGGGAAAAAACTTCCATCATCTCTCTCTCTCTAAATCCAGAGTAATTTAATAATAAGGTGGTACACCTTTTGGAATATGTCTTCTCCATTGCTTCTGCCTTAGTATCACCACTTCTGGGTCTGGCTCCCACTGATGAGACCTCAATAAAGGTCAGAACTGGTCTGGGTAGTGTGCTTTGCATTATGGGAGATACTGAGACAAGGAGTGATGAGAACTTGGTCCACCTTTACCACGAGTTGCCTCAGTCCTGAAGATACTTCAGGTACAAACTTTGTTTGCTTACACTTGGATTAAGGATTAAACTAAATTTATTATAGTCTAACCAAGTGGGAAAAAATTTCCAACATCGTTCTCTAAATCCAGAGTAATTTAATAATAAGGTGGTAGACCAGTTGGCAACTCATATAGGTAAATATGACCTCTCTATTGCTTCTGCCTTAGTATCACCAGTCTGGCTCCCACTGACAAGACCTCGATAAAGGTCGAAACCAGTCTGGGTAGTGGCCCTTCCCTTAATGCCTAGCATTATACATGTCCGCAAGGAGATGTACTTTGTATTATGGGAGATACTGAGACAAGGAATGATGAGAGCTTGGTCCACCTTTACCACGAGTTGCCTTAGTCCTGAAGATACTTCAGGTGCAAACTTCGTTTGCTTACACTTGAATAAAGGATATAGTCTAACTTGGTTAGAACAGGCAATGAAAAACAAATGAAAGCCGCTTTGCAGTATAATGTTACCTATGGATTAGTCCTGCTTATATAAATTTTTTTTTACACAGAACTCAACAATTAATCATAAGTTGATTTATGATACATCAAAAAATAAAGAACTATTTTAGGTATATTTTCATAAATTTTAATAAAAAATTACAGTGATGTAATCAGGTCCAGGATACAATTTCAGAATTTATTTGTTCGTTTCCAGGAAGGTCTGAAGGGGCCCAAACGGAAGACAACATACAATCATAATTATATGTACCATTCATTGTTCATTTAAACTCTTATCTCATATTTTTTTGACATCTTTTAGGTGCCTTTTCTTCTGCGGCACCTGTGTATATTGCACACTTTGCACACGCCTCCAGCCGGGCCTGTGTGTGTGTGTGTGTGTGTGTGTGTATATATATATATATATATATATATATATATATTAGGGTTACCAAGTAATTTGATAAACTTGTTTATTTTACTCCTAACCCCAAGTAAGCAAACAATTAAGTTTGCACCTGATCGTAGTTCAAGTCTAAAGGTGGTGCAACACCAGGGCAACTCATTTTAAAGGTGGGTAAAGCTCTGATCACTATTCTTAGTATTTTCCATAATGTAAAGCACATCTCACTAAGAGATGTATACTATAATACATTATGGGTGGGGTCACTACCCAGACTGGTTACAACCTTTTTTTGAGGTCTCCTCGGTCTAGGTAGTGACCCCACCCATAATGTATTGCAGTATACATCTCTTTTCTACTTGAAGTAGAAAAAGCCATCAAAGGCTTGAAATGTGAAAAGGCAGCAGGAGTAGATGATATTCGACCAGAAATGCTGAAGTATGGTAGTATAAAAGTCTTACAGTGGCTGCACTGCACAGTTCAGAAAGCCTGGACAGATGGACAAATTCCCGATGATTGGTGTAGAGCTCTAATAGTACCCATATATAAGAATGGAAATAAAACTGAATGTGAGAATTACAAGGTATTTCCTACTGGGTGTTCCTGGCAAGATCTATGCAAGCATACTTAAGAAACGGTTGAGAAGAATTGTGGAAGAAAAGCTTGGTGAAGGACAAGCTGGATTCAGGCCAAATAGAGGCTGTCAGGATCAGATCTTCACTTTATGACAAATAGTTGAGAAAGCATGGGAAGATAACAAAGATCTGTATTTAAGCTTTGTCGAACTGGAAAATACATATGACAAGGTGCCAAGAGAGAAGCTATTCAATACGCTACTGTTATATGGTGTTAATGGGGCATTATATCAAGCAATACTTAATCTTTATTTGAATTGTAAATCAGCAGTTAGAATTGAAGGAAGTACAGGAAGATGGTGTAATGTCAAATCTGGTGTGAGACAAAGATGTACATTATTCCCTCTGTTATTCATTATCTATATGGATCAAATTATGAAAGAAAGTGGTATTAAACATGATATCAGAATTGGAGATGTTAATGTCAGCTCTTTGCTTTATGCGGACGATGTTATACTTCTAGATAAATCCGCTACAAGTTTGCAAGATTCCCTGACTAAATTGAATAACTGTTGTAATAGATATGGTATGAAGGTCAGCATTAAAAAGACAATGAAAACAGTAGAATTGTTGAAAATGTCAACTGTGTTGTGAACAGGGAACCTGTGGAACAAGTAAAACATTTCAGCTACTTAGGCACGATTTTTAGTGAAGATGGTAAATTAAACATGGAAATAGACAACAGAATCAACAAAGCTGGTATGGTAGGAAGTCAATTGAATAAATTCATATGGAATAAGAGAGAAATTAGTCAGAACACTAAATTAGTTGTATACAAGACAGTGTTCAAACCAGTTTTAACTTATGGATCTGAGAACTGGGTCAGAAGTAAAACACTTGACCAAAGACTAGAGACCGCAAATATGAGAGTCCTGAGAAAGATTAGAGGTGTGAACAGATGGCAACAATGGCAATATCGTATTAAAAACGAGGATATTAGGAAAGAACTAGACATTGTCAGCATCCAGGAATGTTTTAGCAGAGCTAATCTCAGGTGGTATGGTCACTTAAACAGAATGGGCGAGGAAAGATTAGCAAAGCAAGTGTTCTCTGCCAGGTTGGCAGGAAAATGACCCAGAGGAAGACCAAGATATAGGTGGATCGATACAGTACAAAGTGCCTTAGACGATAGAAATATAAGAACTGATAATGTTGGAGTCTTGACAAGTAACAGACTGATTTGGAGGAAAATTGTAGATAGGAAGTTAGTAATGATGTAAATTTTTCATGTAATACTATCATATCCTGTACACCCCTTGAGGGTACATGTCAGGAATTTGATGATGATGATGATGAACTTTGAAGTGAAACTTATATGAATAAGCATATATTTACTAATATTCATTAAGCGCCGAAATATGCAAGAAGCAAAATTTATGAACCAACACCAATGTGCGATTTTTTCCATTAAAATGTAAGAACAAAAAAGAAATAATAAAAATTAAATACGTTTCTTTTAAGATTAAAAAAAATCTACTTAAAGCATTTTAAATTTGTTTTCATTATTTTAAGGCCCTTCCTCAACAAAAGTATGGCCCCAAGGGGCCCACAGTTTGGGAAGCGCTGTTCTAGGGAACCTGGATGTGAAATGGTTACCTTCCTTTTTTAATAATACATGAAGGGAATGAAGTAATACTTTTTTTCCAATGTATTTTATGCATTTCAGTAACATTTTCCAGATGAATTCAATAATTATCTGGTAAGACTGGATGGAAAGTGTGATTTTGCGCTTTGGTTTAATTGTTAATTTTTTTTTATTCATTACACGTAAATTTTGCTTGTAAATATACAATGTACTTAAAATTGTGTATATATATATATATATACACAATTTTTAAAATTCTATTTTAAAAACTGTTTGTTGTCCTTTTTTGTGAAGTGATTACAAAATAATTCACTTGAGCTTTATTAAAATATGAAGAATATTACATATTTTAACAAAAATCTGGATTTGAACCAGTTATTAAAGGATGTTTTGATTGGTTGAATAGTGTATTCTTTTTCTATTATATAAATAATAATTAAAATAGGAAGCTCTCAGGTCACAGTCCTCAGCACAAATGGATATATGGATAATGCAGCAAACTATCATGTATTCATTTACTCTTTATGAATAAAAAAACCAGGTTACTGAGATGGTACTTAGGAGGAAGTTGTGCCATAGGTGTTATTTTCCATTATGATATAGTTAATTCATAAATATGGTTTTTCAAGTTCAATTTTAAATGATATTCATTGCTCAGTGTGAGATCACATTAAGCTCACTGCACATGTGGTTTACAATATTCATGGTAGGGTTTCATTTAACCGCCCCCCCCCCCCCTGTTCTTCACTTATTATTCTTGATAATAGATCCTCATATTTTTTTAAAAATTATTTTATTTTTTTTTAATCTCTTGATCCTGATGTTGAGCATAGTCCCAAGAATATTAACATTATCTTTGAAATTCTATTCTTAAATAGAGTTGAAGACACAGTTTGATTTCTTTGACAGTGGGGATCTCCTGCAATGTCTTTGCTCTATGGAAGTCTAGTGTTAAAAATATTTTATTTAGTGCTGAATGTTCATTTATTAAAAAAGGAAGGTATTTTTTTTTTTTTTATATATCTGTCAGCCATCAAATAAGGCACTTTTTTCAAGTTTATAAGAGCAGTATTACCATCATGATATTTTACTGTTTTAACTTCATAATACTTGATTTATCCTCTAGAAACTGTTTGTAATTTTTGTTCACTACTCTTTTCCAAAAACTGTAGGTGTTTTAGCCTGTTTGGATGGTTACATGAATATAGCTTTAGAACAGACAGAAGAGTATGTTAATGGCCAGTTAAAAAACAAATATGGTGATGCTTTTATTAGAGGCAATAATGGTAAGTAAGCTTTAGTGAGAAATAAATTAATAAATTTAGTTAGTTTCAGTAGAGCCGAGTAGCTAAAAAGTGTGTCATAAAATTTCCAGAATTTTCTGAGTGGTGAATTCAGTTTGTTAATGCAAGCTGTCAATCTGTAAAACTCATTATTTGGGAAGGGGGGGGGGGGTTTACCATGCACTGAATCTCTATATTGCTTAAATTTATTGAAAACAATTATAGAATAGAAACTCCAGTTATATGTGCATAATTTGTAAATCCTTGGTTGAGAGTAGTATTTTCGAAACTTGAATCAGCCTTCAGACTGCATTTCAAATATTATGATGCATAATTTCTAACCACGAATTTTCCAAATACAGACATACCCTGCTCATACAACGTGATTGTTTCCAGCGATGTGGGAAAATCATTGTTTTTTTTTTGTTTTATTTGTTTTTTAATCTGTAGTTGCATGCGCTGATTTAATAACGTGTTTAAGCAGTCATATAAATGATGTAAAAAAATTATTTACATCAATTATGAAAATTAAAAATTTAGAATAATTTTCACAAACAACGAGGTTAGAAATGGATAACTATACTATGTAAAATGATAAACTGTAGTATCAATTGGTATAGCACTTTTCACTTCACTGAGAACTTTATTTTTGTTTTCAGCAACTGTAACAACAATAGTGCAAGGTATATTTAGCTTGCAACCATCTCAGTTTGCCACACCTTTGTCAATATATATATATATATAATACTATTATTATTATTATTAAGACAGACTTTTAGGGATCTCATTGAAGCCAGATATCTATATGGCCTCAATGAGATGATAGATATATGGAAGCCATATATATCTATCACCTGCACTAGTTGTCATATCTTGTCTTCAATTCATTCACACTACCTGCACTCACCACCTCCAATGGCAATCCATTCCAATCATGCACTATTTTATAAGAGAAAAAGCTAGATCTCATTTCCATCTTGACTGCATTCATTCTCAACTTCCATAAATGCCTTCCCATCCTCACCTCACCCTCTATAAAATGAAAAATTCCATCTATTGGTATCCTGTATGACCCTTTCCAAAGTCTCATTCATATCACAGTGTCTGCAGTCCACAAATTCTCAATTTGTTCTCATAATCTGCATTCTGTAGTCTTGATATCATCTTTAATGCTCATCTGCATCCTCTGCACTGTATTTGCATTACTACAGAAACCAGGATACCAGATCTGCATACAGTAGTCCAAGTGAGATCATATCGAAACCTTGTAAATGTTAAGATGACTTCTTTATCCTTATATGTCGGTGTTCATTTTAGCATGGCAATTATCATCTGAGATTGCATTTGCAGTCTTTTCAATATTATCCCTGAACGTCCACTTTCTATCTAACTAAGCTCCATAGCCCCTGGCCTGATCAGTTTCTTATAGTATAATCCCACCAATATAGCATTGACATCTCAACACACCAAAGTACATGATTTCATATTTACATAACATTGACCTGAGAGCCATATTCACGTGCCCATAATTTCAGCCCATTCAAATCATTCTGCAGATACTGAAAATGTCAGCTGCATTCCTTATCATCCTACCTATTAATCAGTAAATATCTGTCCATGACTTGTTAAATCCTTCTCAATATTATTAATGTAAAGATTGAATTACAATGGACCAAGGACTGATCCCTGGGATACACAACTGGTTACCTTAAATCTTGTAGACTCATATTCCCATTCACTACTTTTTCATACCTGTCACTCAGCCACCTTCTTATCCACACTAATATTTTAATAATCCAATCCCATATTCTTCGATTTATTCAACAGTCTTTCATGCTATATCCTGTCAAAAGCAGCAAAGTCCAGAGGTATCCATTCCCTTTGTCTAACTCTCCAGTAATGTTGTTATAAAATGTGAGCAAGTTGCTCAAACATGACTTTTCCTTAGTAAACCCATGCCATTCATTACAAAATGCAGATTTTCTGTGGAATCTTCCTGTGCTGAGACTCAAATTACATAGCCAGTCCAGCTGAATACTTTTATTATCCATGCTGACATCCTGTTTAACCCCTATTGCCAAGTTCATATTCAATTTGTGAGCAGTTCTAGCATCTCCCCCCCCCCATACACCTGAGTTTCTTCATCCTGCAAAGAATTAGCAGTGAGCTCAATGTTGCATACATTATATTGATAGCTCTTAGCAAAATAGGCACTGATTAGTTGAATAACCTCTTCTGCATCTGTTATCCTCACACCATCTGCATTCAAGTAGTTAATTCATTTTCTTTCTTTATTCTTTTTTTTTTTTTTGCATCCATCATAATGATAGAATTCTTCTGGATTACATTTAGATTGCAAAGGTAGTTTCTTTTCATACTCAGACTTAGTTTTCCATACAATAATTGTAACTCTTCTGGCCTGCTCCTTATAATTTCCGTGACGTGGTATTTCTACTACATCATCTTTTTCTTAAGAATCTTTTACTTAATTGTACATCCATTTTGCTACTGTCCTATTTATATTTGTATAAATAGGACATTTATATTTATACAAATATAACGGAATATAATAATCAGTTAAAGGAATAACTATCAGCAACGACACAATCGTTGTTGCAGATAGTTATTCCTTTAACTGAACATCCTCAAGAAAACATGACAGAAGGAACTTGACGTCAAAGAGTGTTAAAACTGACTGCAGTCGGGGGGGGGTTAGTTAAAGGCATAACTATCAGCAACAATGATCGTGTTGTTCCATAACTTGGGATGTCGCTATGGTATGAATATTCCATTCGGAAAAGATTATATACTGAATTACAAAGAAGGAAATTATGACCAATGGACGAATATGCTGAGTTCTGTCACATGGAATCAGTTATTGGATGGGAAGGATATCAGCAGTGCATAGAAAGCATTTAGAAAATACTTATATGGTGTAATATTGGAATGTGTTTCTAGAGCTAAAATTATTGAGCTTTTGCAAGCTCAATAAATTTAGTTTCATTGCTACCCAATCAATATTTAGATGAAGTTCTCCCTCACCCCATGATGATTACTTGTTTCGCATGTATCATTATCTTTATTTGGTCATGCATTTTATTGTCACTAGCAATCCATCCACTAGATCAGTAACAACACCCTATATGATACTTGATCTTGATTGATCTGTCTCATAGAAAATTGTTACTAGTATTGCAGTCATAGCTTTCAATGTTAACCACGCTCAAAATCAACCAATATCAGTAGCTGCACACCCTCCTCTTATCCTTTCTTTCATCATCATCAAATTCCTGACATGTACCCTCAAAGGGTGTACAGGATATAATAGTACTACATGAAAAATTTACATCATTACTAACTTCCTATCTACAATTTTCCTCCAAATCAGTCTGTTACTTGTCAAGACTCCAACATTATCAGATCTTATATTTCTGTCATCTAAGGCATTTTGTACCATATCAATCCACCTATATCTTGGTCTTCCTCTGGGTTGTTTTCCTGCCAACCTGGCAGAGAACACTTGTTTTGCTAATCTTTCCTTGCCCATTCTGTTTAAGTGACCAAACCACCTGAGATTAGCTCTGCTAATGCATTCCTGGATGCTGACAATGTCAAGTTCTTTCCTAATATCCTCGTTTTTAATATGATATTGCCATTGATGCCATCTGTTCACGCCTCTAATCTTTCTCAGGACTCTCATATTTGCGGTCTCTAGTCTTTGGTCAAGTGTTTTACTTCTGACCCAGTTCTCAGATCCATGAGTTAAAACTGGTTTGAACACTGTCTTGTATACAGCTAATTTAGTGTTCTGACTAATTTCTCTCTTATTCAATTGACTTCCTACCATACCAGCTTTGTTGATTCTGTTGTCTATTTCCATATTTAATTTACCATCTTCACTAAAAATCATGCCTAAGTAGCTGAAATGTTTTACTTGTTCCACAGGTTCCCCGTTCACAATACAGTTGACATTTTCAATAAATCTACCTATTTTCATTGTCTTCGTCATGTTGTACCATCATTTTGTATATTGGTTTAAGCCAATAAGAATACAATTTGGTCGGCTAAATCCCAAATTGCCAGCCCATCGTCGTTTGTTCAGTATCCAGGTAGATACCCAACAGGATGCACCACGAGAAGGTGAAGATTGGACATTAGGTCAGAAGCCCTGGTCGGTTCTCCGCATACCTTTAAAGGCTATGTGGAAGTCTCCTCTGAGTTATACAGCTTTGACCCTTAAGCACCCCATCCTTTCTATTCTTCTTAAAAATACTGTAATCTTGACACTCAGTAGCAGATATATTAATTGTTATCAAGTGCAAAGAGGTTTCAACGTATTCACCAAACTCTAGCCCTCTGTTTGTGATACTCCTAGTATTTGTGTACAGACATAATAAGCTAGCAACATGCTTTTTTATCTACTCTTCTCTCTAGTCTGCATGCACTGTTGGACAACTTTCAGAAATCTGATGTCTTACTTATGCAGGCATCTTTGCACGTGCTTGATACTTCTAAACAGGACAAAGCACAATTGTTCTTTCTTCATAATCATTTCCATGATAATGCACATTGCTGTCGTTAATCCAGTTAGATAACATTGTCACTCTTACACAAAGATTCTCATTCCTCCCATCATAATCTAGTTTCCCTCACTCTGGTTTAGGTCTTGTAACAATTAATAATTTCTCAAGATTCCTGATGCAGATGGACTCAAGTGTAGACTGTTCCTCTTATACAAATCCATTCTTCTCTCAAAGTTACTTACCCACATTCAAAACCTCACATCCATTCTTTCTACACAGCCTATGGATCAAATTGTTTGCCATCAGCCTATATTCTTAATTCGTTTCTAGCATATCTAGGTAACATATTTAAGATTTTCACTTTCTCCTTTGCTCGCTTCTTCCAACAATCCTTTCATATCCTCTCATACTGAATTTATTATTAAGTCATTCATCTCTACTGGAATTACCATCTCTTTTGCCTTTCTTTTTTGTTTTTCAATTGTGTTTACTATATTTAATTTCTGCTCTGGGAAAACTTGAAGTAATAACCCATTTATTTATGGCATGTTTATGATAGTTACCATATCAAATAATATCCTTCTTTTTTCTAATCAACTTTACCTACCTTAATTTTGCTATGTAATATCTTGTCTGATTCTGTGCTTTGTTTCTCATTTTTTTGTTGTTCTTATGTTTAAATGCCTCTCTACTTTCTGTAATTCCCACATCATCTGTCTAATAATCTGTTTTAATTTTGCTTTTTTTGGGGATTAATTCACTTTTATTCTCACGTGTGTCCTCAAGATTCCTGATGCCAGACATATTCAAGTGTAGACTGTCCCTCTTATACAAATCCATTCTTCTCACAAGCTTATCCACATCCAAAACCTCACATCCATATCTTCTACACAGCCAATGTTGTGCCTTCTTGTGCATTTTGGCTCAGTTATACAACACTATTTAATATTGCAATATCTGAATAAAAATGTTATGAAAGCATCAAATACAAAAACACAAATCCGTAAGTCTATAAAAATACATACTATAAAACATTAACTTTCTAAGAAAAAAATAAAACAGATAAAAATCACCAATTTTACATGAGCGCTAAATAAAATGACAATTGAATCCAGAATGGTAGGTTTACAAGTCGTCTTTTCATTGGAAGCAAAGTACCCTTACTTTGATTTTTATCTGCTATCATTAATAACAGACAGTAAAACATGTTACAAACTTGTAATCACAGCAAATGAAATACTGAAACGCAGAGTGATTATTATTATCAACAGACCTCCATGTAGTCAAGAGACTCATCACGGGAGGTCCCACTCTCACATGCACAGCTCATCATACCTTGGCTTAAATGCATTCACAATCTCTGCACTCACCACACTCTCAGGCAATGCATTCCAATCACCTATCTCTCTCTCTCTCTCTCCATGCAACTAGTCCTTGTTCCATTACTCACACCGGTCCTATACAGCTTCCAGAGATGGCCTCTTGTTCTCCCTCTGTCTCCAGATATTCTATGAAAAATCTTCCATGTTAATCTAGTAATTATCCCTTACCAACTTGTATATCTCGATCATGTCTCCCCTCTTCCTTCTATCCGCTAGTCTATGTAATTTGCATTCTCTCAATCTGTCCTCAATATTTCACATTCCAGAGACCAGAAACTGACTTAGTCAATCATTTCTGAGCTTCAACAACTCATTATCCTTTTAAAAACCAGGCAACTAAATTTGTGCACAGTAATCCATATGCAGCCTGATCAAAGCGTTATACAGTGCAATCATAACATCCTTCCTTCTGCACATCAGTGTTCTCAGCATCATTCCCATAATCTGCTGTGTTGCCCTCACAACACAGCAAATTATGTAAAATATGCATGAAATTTTTAAGTCCCTATCCACCATCACAACCAGATCTTTCATCTCCTCCACCTCCTCTAAAATATCCACATGCATCCCACTTTGCTTCCCAAATTTTAAAACCTTACGTTTCATTATCATCAAATTCATGATATCTACCCTTAGGGGATGTATAGGATAATTATGATAGTACTACATGAAAAAGTTATACCATTACTAACTTCCGATCAACAATTTTCCTCTAAATCAATGTTATCTGTCAAGACTCCATCATTATGAGATCTCATATTTCCATCTTTTAAGGCAATTTTTACTGTATCAATCTATATACATCTTGGTCTTCCTCTGGGTCTCTTTCCTGCCAACCTGGCAGAGAACACTTGTTTTGCTAATTTTTCCTCTCCCATTCTGTTTAAGTGACCATACCACCTGAGATTAGCTCTACTAACACATTCCTAAATGCTAACAATGGCAAGTTCTATACTAATATCCTCGTTTTTGATGCAATACTGCCATTGATGCTATCTGTTCACTCCACTAATCTTTCTCAGAACTCTCATGTTAGAGGTCTCCAGTCTTTGATCAAGTGTATTATTTCTAACCCAGCACTCAGATCCATTAGTTAAAATTGGTTTGAGCACCATCTTGTTAGTGTTTTGACTAATTTCTTTCCTGGTACATATAAATATATTCAGTTGACACTTCTACCATACCAGCTTTACTAATTCTGTTGCCTATTTATATGTTTAATTTACCATCTTCACTAGAAATTGTGCCTAAATAGCTGAAATGTTTTACTTCTATAGTTTCCCATTCAGAATACAGTTTATGTTTTCAGTGTTTCTGCCTGTTTTCATTGTCTTTGTCTTTTTATTGCTGATTTTCATACCAAATTTATTACAACAGTTATTCAATTTAGTTAGAGAATCTTGCAGGCTTGTACTGGATTTATATTCATAAGTATAATATAAGTATATATGGAGTGGTTGTTAAAATGAAAGGTAAAATACAAAACAGTGGGTGGATAGGGATGCGATATTCTATAGTGGGCAGCATGGCTTTGTAAAGGGTAGGTCCTGTCTTAGTAACTTATTCACATTTTATAATAAATTGACAGCAGAATTCGATAAAGATAATGGCTACATCTTAGGGGGATGTAGCAAGGAGTCACGAACCGGCTGCCTTAAATTCGTTGTGAATCCCTCATTAGGGAACTCTACCCGTCCTGAAGGGATAGATGAGACTAATCATTCAATCAATGGCAATACAATGTACTGCTCGACTTTGCCAAGGTATTTGACAGAATACTACATGGAAAAATATTACAAAACTGGAGAGGATGGAAATAGATATGAGGCTAGTAGCATGAATAGGGGTATGCTTACATACAGACACCAGAAAGTGGTATATGTAGGAGTGGAGTCTAGGAAAATGATGGTGACTAGTGGAATACCTCAGGGTTCAGTACTAGGGCCACTACTCTTAGTTTGTATATCAATGACATAGGGAAAGAGAGGAGATATTCAGTTGTTTGCTGCTGATGATGATGCAAATGGTGAGAGCAACAGTTGATAAAGGTGATGTAGATATTCTGTTTGATGATTTGGCTGGATTGGCATTGTGGGCAGGAGATAATGATTGTCAATTTAATATTGCAGAGTGGAAGGTTGTGCACTTTGGGTTGAAGGGGTTGCATATGGTGTATCACATTAATGGTATTGGTTTGCACGAAATTGATGAGGCTGAGGACTTGGGGATGGTGGTGCACAAAGAGTTAAAGTTCAGAGGGCATGTAGCAGAAAGTAGAGTAGCTGAACAAATTGGTAGAAAAACATGCTGACAAGTAAAGATAAAGAAGTTATTATCCCTCGGCCACATCTTGACTATTCCGTACAGATTTGGTCACCTGGGGACCAGGAGATGGTCGAAAAGTTTGAGACAACTGCCCAAGATGGTGACAGGTCTATGGAATACTCCCTATGAGGAAAGGTTGAAGATTTGTGGGTTACAAAGTTTAGTTGATAGGCAGAAAAGAGGGGACATGATAGAAACTTTTAAGATATTAAAGGGGATTTATAAAATTGATGCAAGTGAAAATTTTCAATATATGACAAATAGTCAGAGAACTGGGGGCCATCCATGGAAGTTCTGTAAGAATGTGGTTAGTAGGAGTGTGTGGACTAGATTTTTTCAGTGGAGAGTAGTAAATGAGTGGAATGGATTGCCAGAATTGGTTGTGAGTTCCCTGGCAGTGAATGGATTCAAAGAGAGGTATGACAGTTGATTTGGGTCTCCCACAATGAATCATCGGAATCCATGGAGATGCCATAAATAATAATAATAATATCATGTGCATAAAGTAAAGAGTTGAGATTAACATCTACAATTTTAAAATCAGGTTTAATACCACTTTCGTTCATGCTGCGATCCATATAGATAATGAATAACAGTAGAGATAATGTGCACCCTTGTCGCACACCTGATTTTACTTCAAACCATCTTCCTATACCTTCTTCAATTCTAACTGCCGACTTACAACTTAAATAGAGACTATGTATTGCTTGATATAATGTCCCATTTACACCGTTTAACTGTAGCGTTTTGAAGAGCTTTCCTCTTGGCTGCTTGTCATATGCATTTTCCAGATCAACAAAACTTAAGTACAAATCCTTGTTATATTCCCAAGATTTTTCAACTATTTGTGTTAAAACAATCTGATCCTGATAACCTATTTGGCCTGAAACCAGCTTATTCTTCACCAAGCTTCCCTTCCATAATTGTTCTTAGCTGCTTCTCAAGTATATTTGCATAAATCTTATCAAGAACACTCAGTTGAAATACCTCTGTAATTCTCATATTCAGTTTTATTTCCCTCTTTTATATATGGATACTATGAGAGGTATGCTCCAATCCTCTGGAATTTGACCCTCTGACCAGACCTTCTGAATTATGTAATGCAGCCACTGTAAAACTTTTAAACCTGCATATTTGAGCATTTCTAGCCGAATTTTACCTACTCCAACTGCCTTTCTACATTTCTGGTTTTTGATGACTTTTTCTACTTCAAGTATTATGTATTCCAGACTGCATTTCTGTTGGGAGTTTTCTACCACCATGCTGACACTGCCTGTTTCATTTAGCAGTCTTTTGCAATAATTACTGCAGACATCTAGAATATCATTATCTTCAGTTTTCATGTTGCCTTGACTATCTCTGATTCCCTTTACACCACGTTTTCCTCCATTTCTAAGCTTTTTCAATAGCCTCCAGAATATTTTGCCACCTTCCTGATATTTATTTTCTATGTGCTTACCAAACTCTTCCCATGACTTTTACTAGGTAGTTTTACATAGTGCTTCACTTTCTTACATTTTTTTCTGTATTTTCTAAGAGCACAAGCTAACTTATTTGCCAGGAACTTTCGATATGCTTTCTTTTCCTTCACTGCATCTTTAACTTCTTGAGTCCACCATGTAGTTCTGATTTTTCTATCCTTACAAACAACCTCACTGTATGCCTCTCTGGCTGAATTGTTCAATGTTTCCTTTAAGATTTGCCACTGAATCTCAAAGGTTTGGTTCTTGAAATTCTCGCCCATTCAGAAAGTCTATTTATGTTCCTTTGCAAAGCTCCAAGATCTGCTCTACTTCTCATAACTATCCCCAACCTTGCATCATCTGCAAACCTCCCCCCATGACCTGTTGATGCCTATTGGAGAATCAGACAGCAATTCTCCAATCCAGTGTGCTAATATACTATTCAAACTCATCTTTTTCAGTTTCAGTTTAAGGTTGTCATGTGGCAGATCTATCAAAAGCCTTTGCAAAATCTAAATATACTACTGTATATGCATACCCTTGTCCAATGTACTCGTCACCTTGTTATAATAAGTAAGCAGATTGCCAAAGCATGATCTTCCTTTAGCAAACCCATTAAAGAGAATTCTGCTGCTATCAACCTATTTCAGAATCCTTGTCCTCACTAACTTCTCCAACATCTTGACCACAACTCCAGATAAGTTGATTGGCTATAATTCGAACCCTTAGTTTTATCATGCCCTTTATGAAGTGATGAAGCAATTTTGCCATCTTTTCACTCCTTTGGAACTTGGGTTAATCTAAGACTCATGTTAAAAATGTAAGTTAAAGCTGTTCTTAACTCTTTAGAACATTTCCTCAAGACACATGGTGATATAACCATCAAGTTTACTCAACTCTTCACATACCTCCTGCTCATTCATCATCATTGGTTCCTTCTCCATTCCGAGTGCTCTCAAGTTCTGCATGATGTTATTTTCACAAGGATGAAATACCCATATGAATTCCTGATTTAGAATCTTTACTATATCCTCCTCAGTGGTTATTATTCTACCATTTTCTCCAACCATATCATCCTTCCATAATTATTCTTTCTTCTAATGGCTGCATATAAAAAAACTGAATAGAATTTCTTTTAGCCTCATTTGCTAACTTCTGCACATACTTCCCTTTTGCTACCCTTACCAAGCAAGTCACCTTCCTTGCTTAATCTTTGTACTCCTCATGTAACTGATTATTGCCATTCATCTTGTACCATCTCTACAATTCTTATTTCTTCCAGATTGCATGCTTCACCTCTTCAGTAATCCATTTTACACTTACCATATTTAATCTCCTGACCTTTGAAATAGACTCAGTCATTGCCTTTGCCAAACAGTTCCTGAGTAGAGAACAAGCAGCATTAATTTTCTTCCCATCCAGTTCCTCATTTCACGATACTGCTGCAAGCCATCACCTGCCTTATACTTCCAAATATAACCCTTTCTCACAAAATTCCTGATATGGCTGGCCATCACCCAAATGATCATTTCATGGTCACTTTCACCAGGAGGATGATGTTGATACTTCGTTTACAACTATATCTTCTGATGAGATGTAGTGAGTAACATCATAAATATGTGAAACGAAAACTGGGCATCAATTGATTGATTGCAGCATCATATAAATACACATTGGTCATAATTGAGAATTGTGTGAGTGGACTGTCATAAGGCAGGATAATACTGTGTAAATTGCTATGTTGAGAAATTACAGCATTAATGGAATGAAGTGAAGCATAAGGTAGGGCATTACTGTATGCATATGCTATGTTGAGAAATTATAGCATTAATAAATAAAATTAAGAGAATGGCATGCACACCAAGACAATGTACAGAAGTTACTTTCTGAACTAGAAGTAGTATAGACTGAAATTGAAATCACTATTATCAAAAATTATAATCACGGAAATATTTTTGACAAACTTGCTAACAGTATTTCTGTATTTATAAATATAAGAAAAACAAAAATATATACTATTTTTTCTTATCCATTTTTTTTAACTTCGTATGATTATCAGTTTCTCACTGTAAATGTTGCTGAATTGTAGAACTTGAGTGATGGCTTTAAATGGTTTGGTTTTAAGAAGCAGTTGAGCACTTGTAGTTATCAGTGAATTAGGAAAAGTAGTAATTCGGGAAAATCCAATATCAATACAAAAACCCCATGATATTGCATGACCATTCCACCTTTACCACGAGTTGCCTGGACTTGCAATACGTGCGGAGTCGCCCAGACTTGCACTACGTGCAGGCACAAACTTGACTTACTTGTCTGTTTGCTTACTTGGGAAATAGGATTAAAACCAAGTTTTATTTAAAATTGCTGGTATATTTAATATATAACATATCCAAGGTAAAAAACTTTCTACATCTATCTCTCATCCTGATATTTTTAATTAATAAGGTCAAAGCACCTTGTGGCAACTTGTTTAGGTAAAATTTATAAGCTCTGTATTACTTAAACCTTGGCATTTCTTAAGCCTGGCTCCCACTGATGAGACCTCAATAAAGGTTGAAACCTGTCTGGATAGTGGCCTTTGCCTTTAATGTATAGCATCATACATCTCTGCTAGGGGATGTGCTTTGCATTAAGGGTAAATACCAAGGATAGTGATCAAAGCTTATTCCACCTTTACCACGAGTTTCCTGAACTTGAACTACGTGTGGAGTCACCCAGGCTTGCACTACGTGCAGGCGCAAACTTGACTTACTTGTCTGTTTGCTTACTTGGGAAATAGGATTAAAACCAAGTTTTATTTAAAATTGCTTGGTATATTTAATATATAACATACCCAAGGTAAAAAAACTTTATACAAAGTAAAAAAAAAAATTAAATAACAAGTTGGCTTCAGAATTACTTATTTTTATTACAATTTTTTGTTGCTGTCATTTCATTCAATGAGTAATAAAGAAATATTACAGCACCCTCCATAGAGTCATCCGATTCTTTGTGTGACTTTATGCAACAGTTAACTGACAACATATTTATCATACTGAACCTTATATTCATTAACACTACTGCTACCAGCATTCACAATGCATTCTGGTAATGTATTCCATTTATATATTACTCTCCATGCAAAAAATCAGCCCCTCATAGTCTTCTTTGCCACACTTTCATAACTACCAGGGATGACCTCTTGTTTTTCCCCTCTCACCTTCCACTGGTTTTATAATCTCCTCTGTATTCATCTGATAAAATCCCCTCACCAACTTAAACATCCCTACCAGATCACTTCTATTCTACTCTATGCAATTTACATTTCCACCTCCCATCTAACCAACATTCCAAAATCTTAATATTGCCATGGTCCTCTTATCACTGGATCCTCTCCAATGTTTCTGCATCACAATGAAAGATGACCGAATTTCAGCACAATAGTCCATGTATGGTTTGATGTGCTACACCCCTTATTCCCTACTTGTCAGTGTACTGCTTATCATATAGTCACTGAAATACTTCCTATGTGCACTATAAGCTTCAGTCCATTAATAACTACCATCCCCACATCTCAAATCCCATTAATTTTCTGAAACACTAGTGCACCAATCTCAGTTGCACCCCAGAGTACAATGCCTTGTATTTATTTTATTAAAATTACAATCCCACTCATTTGTCCAAGCTGAAAGTTTATTCTAAACTTCCAGAAGGAAATTAACATCAGCAAAAACACCAACACTCTTTATAATTTTTGTATCAACAGCAAACAACTCCTGTTAGTCCACGGGAAATATCATCAAATAAGTTTAATAGCAGGAGCCAAAGAACAGATCCCTGGTGCACACCAGTGATATTATCTTTTATTTTTTTTTAAGACACTGCTCCATCATATACAACTGGTTGGTATTTCTGAGGACCAATCTCTAATCTGTCTAACCAGTCTCTTGTCAAAATCTTCTATTCCTTTGCAAGTCCAAGATTATCTCTGTATTTGAATCTCCTTTATCTAACACATTCATCATATTATAAACAAAACCTTATTATTCACAAACTGATGCTTGACCATAATAGACAATCCTGTGTCCACATGTCCAATCCTGTATCCTGTTTCCTAACTATTCTCTCCAATACCGTGACTACAACTGCAGATACACAGACTGCTCTATGATTGGAAATTTCAGTCCTAGAACCATGCTTTTGCTTTTGCCTTCTTTTCAATCCTTAGGAACTTTTTTTTTATCACTACAAGACTTAGGTAAAATAATCAGGTCAAGGGCATAGCTATTATTTTTCCTTTTGTTTGGCACATAGCAGAAGAATTCCCTTGAATTATCTTTGGCCTGACTGGCCAGTCTCCTCTAATACTCTCCTTTTTCTTTCTTTACCATGCTCATCACTTTTCTAGTCAGCACTTTATATTCCTCGTGCATCTAGTCACTACCAACTGTCTTGTACTTCATTCATAACACCTTCTCACACACTGCCTGCCTGATTTCACTGTTCATCCAATTCTCTTCTACTTTATTTATTTGCATAACTTTTGGTTTTATACAGTTGTCCATTGCTTATATTCAGATGTTTCCTAATCACTTCGCATGATTCATTAACCTCTTTTCTTCACAACTTATTAATCCATAGTATTGATACTAGTTGACTACAAAGACAGAACTTCTCATTATCACCCCCTTTATAATTTCAAGTATAGCCCTTCTTGGCAGTAACCGTTCTTTGTTTGTGCATCTTCCAAACCTGTACCTCATGATATCAAATATTAAAGCATTTTGCACTTACCAGATTTACCGAATGATTGTTATTGAATTCTTAATTTAGCATCCTCAATTGCTGGCCTGGTTGAGATTAGCATCTCTGTCCAGCCTGTAGGTGTGGCTTCACAAAACAGCCATGACCCATTCATGGATATTTGCAAAGGTCTTTGGGTGATAGACACTTTTGGGAGCTCAATATGAGATGACCACTTTTCTAATTAGAGGTCTGAAGTGACATGAAAAGTTCAATTCTATCACTAGAGTGGGGGGGGGGTTTCCAGAAAACCTAACTTTAGCTCACCCATGGTACTAAAATCTCATCTTATTCATCCATCCATCATCATCATAGCCTCCACATATGGGCATGCATACATATATGTGCATACATACGTATGCAATGGAACAAATGTATATTTCATCTGTTATAACAACACACACTATTGAGTGGAACTTGATTTATTTTATTATAATCTGTAATGGAACTTCATTACAGTGAAGTATTTAAGTGATGGGATGGTTGGCTGATGAGAGTCAAAAGTTGTGTGTTGGGGAGTGGGATTGTTTGATGATATAATTCCTTTACTTTCTGATTATGCTAAATTGGGTAACAACATTACATCAGAAAGCATTAATGTGATGTTATTACAAGAGGATTTAAATTAATTAATACACGAGTAAGTGAATGGAAATGTCAGTTCAGTGAGTGTAAAGCCATGTGCAAGGTGGCCCATAAGTCATGAAAGGGTTTAATAACATTTTTATTTATTTGAAAAATTATTCACTCACCAAAGATGTGCTGATTTTCATAATATTGCATAATTTTGGTTCATTGTTGAGTTATGAACTTTTCCATGATTACTTTCCCACATATTCTTTAGAATACATGAAAAAAATAAAATGAAAAAATTAATAATCCAAAACGTTATTCACATTTTAAACCCTTTTGTGACTTATAGGCCACCCTATACTATGCTAAAGAAGATGGAACAAAATGTAATAGAGGAACTTGGCTGTGCAGGAGTGGGAGGAAACAGTTGAGGGTGTTGATGAATGAGGACGTGATAGTTCCACTACATAAAACTAATGGCTCCATCTTCGTTTCTGTGTGCAGATCTGATTTCCTAAATATCTATGTGATAAGAAATGCTAGAGGACAGAAGCAACTGAGTAAGTCTCAGGACTGGAATGTTGAGTATCAGAACAGATTAAGAGAATGCTCTGCAGAGCATCACAAAGGTGACATGAAGCCCTAGTATGATGTGCACTGTAGCCTGTAAGACTGGCCTCCTGGCATGAATCTTTGGCTCTATGGAGTCCAAAAATAAGATTAATACGAATAAGTTTCTTAAAAGAAAAAAGGGGAAGTGGACAGTCAAAGGGATGGCTATACTGAACTCTAAAATCTCGCTCATAGTTGCAAATTTTCAATATATGTTTGAGCTGCCTTGTCTAGAGTCATTAATGGCACTAGACAAGGCAGTGTCTTATCTAGAGCCAAGACAAAAAAAAAAAAAAAAAAAAAAAAAAAAAAAATTTGTCAAGCCTGCCCAACAACAAAAATTTGAAAACCATGAGATTAGAATGATAAGTAGACAAAGGATTAGGTAGGAATGCTGATTTAGAGATCAGACATGGCTTTATTTTATGCCATTTGAGGCTTCCATTATCGAAAGGTAGTTGTGTACTAGAAAATGAAAAATATTTGCCAGCTAGTTCTTGACAGTCATAATAAATTCAAAAGTACAGCATCAAAATATCAAGACGGGTATATTATGATCTGAACTTTTGTAATTCAGATCTTAATTCCCATCTTAGAAATCAGAATAATGTGATTGTGGATCTGGTTGGTATCTCTTCCCTCTCGCAAATGGGACAGAGGTTCAACTACTATGCTATGGATGTTTATGAATGTCTAAAGTATTAGATGATATTTGTCATTGGATGTATCCTTCTGATTGGAGGCCTGAAATGGTGTGAAAAAGTGCCATGCTTAGTTTCTAGAGCAGAATTCCTGAATTATTTACCTATGCCTCACCAAAAATTGGGGATCCTGGGCAACCTGTGAGTGATCGGTCATGCATTCTTGTAATATTGGTTATTTTCATCTGTTTTATTGTGTTTTTCTCTTGGAAAATTAGTGTTTTATAGTAGATTAGTGTGTTTTTGTAACATATTTTTACTAAGATATTGCAATATTAAATACAGTTTAAAATAGCACCAAAAATGCACAAGAAATGAAATGCTAACAAGATAGCAAAGTTCAGAACAAGAAGGCTTGCCTTGTTAAAAAGGATATTGAAAATGATTTAACTTGAAGCGTGAAAGCAGCATAAAGTAGAGGATTGCTTTGTAAGGTGAAGCATGGTAGGGGACTTCATGTGCCTCAGGCTGATACGGTAGTTATGAAGGCTTACAGAGAACATTGAAAAATGGCTGACTAAAGGGATTCTGGTGAAGATGTTAGAACTGCAATGACATCTGTTTCATCATTGGCAGAAGAATCTGAATACAGATCAACGGCTGGCAGTTTGAGCCAAGTTAGCTGGCTATTGCAGATGTGGAAAAGATCGGGGGGGGGGGGGGTCTCACCGTGTTACTATCCTATAGTCGACCATAGAGAAACAGAAATATCTTACAAGCTATGCTTTGGAAGTTGGAACCTCTGCAACATCCCAAGCTATAAATAGTTACAGGGAAGAAGACACTGAAACTATGAGTAAAAGCACTCTAAATGCACTTAATGATGATGTCAGCTTAAATCCGAAAGGAAGGTGGCATCTGATATTCCTCATTTGAAAACAAGAAACAGTCTTGAAAATGGAACTTGAAATGTGAGAACATTATATAAACTAGGGAATTTTGACAACCTTATACAGGAAATGAAAAGACTTAAAGTGATGTAATGTGAATTAGTGAAACAAGATGGCTTAACACAGGAAAACTGGAAAAAGATGACTTACATTTGTATATTCTGGCAGAGAGAGAAGCATGAATATGGAGTGGGTTTTATGATTAAGAAAGACATCTTTAAATCTGTAATGGGGATGTGGTCCATAAATGAAAGAATGATATTTATTAAATTAGCTGCAGAGCCTTTTAACATCATAATTATCCAGGTTTACACCCCTACAATGACTCACAATGATGAAGAAATAGAAGATTTTTATAACTTACAAAAATCTATAGAATATGTAAATTCAAATGAGATACACATAGTGATTGGTGACTTGAATGCAAAGGTTGGAGAAGGGAAGAAAATCTAGTTGTTGGAAAATTTGGATTGGTTGAACGAAATGAAAGAAGTTGAGAGATTGATATAATTCTGCATTCAAAACAACCTATGCATAATGAATACTTTCTTTCAACATCTGAAGCACAGGCTATATACTTGAACAAATCCAGATAATTCTATAAGAAATCAAATAGATTTTATAATAATAAATAATAGATACAAAAATAATATAACCAACATTAAAACATACCCAGGTGTTGATATAGGTTCAGACCATAACCCTGTTGTGTCTACTTTAAAGATTAAACAAAAAAACATTTCTATAAACAATCATACTGAAAGACTTGACAGCTCTGAATATACCTGACAACATAATGTAGCTCAGAAATTAGGAAAAAATTAGATCATGTAGGATACAAAACAGAAGACTATACTTAGCAACACAGGGGAAATTGAAAACACATGGTCAAATTTTAGAAGTGCAATATATGAGACAGCCAATGAGATTATTCCAAAAATTAAATACAATAAGAAAAAACTCTGGGTGACAGAATTAATGTTAGAACTTATGAATGAAAGACGGAAAAAAAATACACAGTAAAATTATAAAAAATGAATGCAGGAAGGCTAAAGACAAGTGGCTAAATGAAAAATGTAAAGAAATAGAGGAATTGGACAACAAACACAATAGTAAAGAAATGCATAAGTCAATCCAAGCTCTGACAAATAGAAAGAAAAATTTCAACCATAATCTTTGTAATAAAGATCAAAATGGAAAAATACTACTACAGATATCATAAAAAGATTGAAAGAATATGGAAAAGAACTGGTTGACTCTGATTGCACAGACGCACCAGATATACAAAATATGGATGGTGAACCAATTGCCTATGAAGAAATAGAATATGTTCTAAGTCAAATGAAAACAGGTAAAACACCAGGCCCTGATCAGATCCCTATCAAATTGTTAAAAAAAATTAAGTGAAAACACAATTAGTGACCTAAAGGTTATTTTTAATAATATCTATGATACAGGATACATCCCTGATGATCTAAGGAAATCCATCTTTGTCACCATTTCCAAAATTTCAAGAACTTTTGAATGTTCAGAATATAGACAAAAAGACAAAGGTACAAGAGAAGGGATTTTCAATTTGAAAACATTATGTGAAAGAAGTCTTGATAACCAGGTTAACCAGAAAAGCATATATCTTTGCTTTATTGATTACACCAAAGCTTTTGATTCAATACATCACAAGAAATTAATACATATCCTACAGAGTAATGGGTTAAAAAGAAAAGATCTACGTATAATTACAAATATATACTGGAATCAAATGGCCTCAATAATATACAAAAATGCATGCTCTGACAATTTTGAAATCAAAAAAGGAGTAAGACAAGGATGTGTATATTATCACCCTTACTGTATAATATATATAGTGAGCAAGTTTTTAAAGATATTCTAGAATTTGAAGGGTTTAAATGTAGGGGGGTAGGAATTTCAACAACTTCAGGTATGCAGATGACATAGCTGAATCTGAAGATGATCTTCAAAACTTAGTCACAGAAATTTACAACAGAAGCTTAGACATGTGATTAATTATTAACCTGAAGAAAACAAAGTGCATGATTATATCAAAAGAACCAATAAATAAGAAACTAAATATAACTGTTAACCAAAAGGAAATTGAACAGGTTCAGTCTTTTATATATTTGGGATAAATGTTTACAGATGAAGGAAATTCCCTTAAAGAAATAAAAAGGAGATTGAGATAGCAAGAAAAGCCTTTATTGATATGAAAACTGTTCTAACATCCAGAGACATTAACATAGACACAAGAAAAAGATTAATAAAGTGCAATATCTAGTCAAGCTTCCTCTACAACAGTGAAACTTGGACTCTAAATAAAGAAGTAGGGAAAAAATTAGAAGCTTTTGAAATGTAGACCATAAGAAGAATGTTGAAAATATCATGGACAGAGAAAATGAAAAACGAAGATGTTTTAAAGAGAGCAAAAATGAAAATCATTAAAGAACGAAAACTTAAATATTTTGGACATCTAGCATTCAGAAATTAATATAAGAAGGGAAACAATGGGAAAAGAGGGAGAGGTAGACACAGGAGAATGTGGTTCGAAGACATTAAGGACTGGAATGGCTTGAATTACCATAAATTCAAGTTCAGTGACATGGTTGCCAATCTCCTTGTAGGGGATGACACTTGAAGAAGAAGAATGTTGATTGTAAAAAGAAGGATATTTGGTGTGGTGACTATATCATAAAACTTGCTATTAATGAGTGAGTTAAAACTTCCAAGTTTTCCCTGAGCAAAAATTAAAAATATAATATGCAATTGAAAAACAGAAAAGAAAAGTAAAAGAGATCGTAACTGTAGTAGGTGCTAACAACTTAACTGGCAATAAGTTCAGTATGAGAGAGAGGATATGAAAAGGGTTGTTGGAAGAATCAAGAGTGAAGAGTGAGAAAGTGAAAATGATAAGTATGTTACCTAGATATGATAGAAATAAATTAAGAAGAAGAGCTATGATGGCAAACAATTTAATGTGTAGGTTGTTTAGAAAGAATAGATGTGACTTTTTGGATGTGTGGAGTGAGTTTGAGGGAAGAATGCATTTGTATAAGAGTGATGGCCTATACCAGAGGTCGGCAGTGCAGTGCCCGCAGGCACCATGGCACCCGCAGTGAATTTTTAGTGCACCCTCAGAGAAATTATTGTAAACTGCTTTGGAGCTCGCAGCAGTAATTTTGCAGCGTAGATAGCAGTATCTGAGTGATACATTCATTACTAGTATGTGCTAAAATGCAAGAAAACATAAAGTAAAAACACCACAAATATAATACATGATGGTAAAAATTAAATGAATATTGAATTCAACATTATTTCATAGCCGAATATAGAACCTACAAGAGTTTTGTGCCGAATATATAGAAACTAAAAGTTTTGGCAGATGCAAGCATAAGTAGTGCCTTATGGGCAACTCGTAGTAAAGGTGGAGCAAACTCCAGGCCTCTTTCCTTAGTATTTTCCATAAATGTAAAGCATATCTTGCAGAGGTCAGCAACCTTTTTAATATGAAGAGCGCAATATAAAATTTGAAAATTACGGAAAGCTCATGACACAGGCATTTTTTCTCTCATTTCAGGCTTACAAATTTTGATTAGTTGTTTTTAAGAAAAATGAGATTTCAAATTTTAACATTATTTTGTTTAACTCACTTTTACAACATATTTTTGTCACATATGAATGAATATAAAATACCATAAAAAATAAAAATAAAAAATGAATACAAAAAGAATATTCATGTTAACAATTAGCTTGTATCGGTCAGATCAGATGCAAGCACCTTGCTTTATCAATCATAATGGCAAATGTATTTGTTTATTATGCAATAATAGTGTGGCTATTTCTAAAAAAAAAAAGTAATATAGAAAGACATTTCAAAACCATTCCTGCCAATTGTAATTTTTCCTCGGTCTTCAGGTGGATGCTGTTTTCCTGTTCTTCCATTTAGCACAATGTTTCAAATTTTGTGAGGAGGCATTCTCTGGACATGGCCGAACCAACGGAGCTGCTGCTGAAGAATAATGTCTGTGAGGTTGTCCTGGTAGTTGAGATCCTGCTTTACTTTTACTTGTTCTGTGGTTTTATGTTCAGTCCAGTGTGTTTTATTTTTCTTAGGTACTTCCCCTTGAATGCACTTATTCTGAGCAGTTCCTTCTTAGTGAGTCGCTATGACACACTTCCATATTGTTGCTGTAGGGATGTTCATGGCTTTGAATAGTTTGATTTTAAGATGTTTTGAGAGTTTATTGTTCTATATTTTGTTTAGTTTATTCATGTTCGACCATCCAATCCTAATTCTGTGTTTTACTGTTTCAGTGCTATCTAAATTGTGCATAATGGTGCTTCCTAAGTAGACATAGGATTTTACTTATTCTAGGGTTTGGTTCTCAAGGGTTATTGAGATTTTTCAGCTTCTCTTCCTATTTTCATTATTTTAGTCTTACTGCTGTTGATCCTCATTCCAAAGTTTTTACATTCTCCATTTAAAAGATGAACTGTTTTTTCCTAATTGTATCTTGGATACTGCCAGGATTATGATATCATCTGTGTATTTGATGCATCTTCCATTTATATATATATACATCTCTAGTTCGTTGGAGATTTCCTTGCATATTTCCTCTAGGTCAGTGTTTCTCAAACTTCAGATATCTGCAGATCCCTTCTTAAATTTCATTATTACCAAGTACCCCTAATTAATTAATTAAAACGAATAAATTAAATAAATTTAATAAATTTATTTACAATGTTAAAAAATTAACTAATATAAAGATAAAACTTTATAAAGATACTATAAAGTTTTACTTACTTGAAATAATTTATCATCAATGAGAGGAGTGAAATTGCTTAAGGTAAGGTGAGATAAAATTTCAGCAAAATTTGGCTCTATAGTTAATTTCAATCTCAGATGCGGTTCGACATCTATAATGCGATTCCTCTTCTTCATCTTAATATCTACAATGGCCGAAAATCCAACTTCGCACAGATATGAACTTGGAAATAGAAAAATGAACCTTAGAGCTTTATCTGTTAATTCAGGAAATTCTCGCTGTATTTATTTTTTAGGAAACCATCAGAAGCTAGTTCTAAAAGTTGTTGTTCTTCTATTAACGATAGACCCTTTGGCATAAATTTGTTTTTATTGAAAGGTATCTTATCCACTCAATGTTAATGTCCAATTCAGGGAAATACTTTTCTAGATTCATTTGTAAGCTTTTTAAATGCTGCATGATAGTAATTTTCACATCATCAATTTGTTCATATGAGCTTGCGAGCAATTCATGAAGCGATGGAAACGCGTCAAATTCTCCATTACCAATCTGCTTTTGCCAAAACTTCATTTTTGCCAACGTGGCGTTCACTTTATCTTGGACATGAAATATAGAAATTTCCTTGGCTTGTAAAGATAAATTAAGACTATTTAATACAGTAAATATATCTGCCAGGTATGCTAATTGACTGAGCCATTTCCAATTATGTAAATGCTTTTTCAATTCAAACTTTTCAGCAAGAAAAACTTGTAGTTAATTCCGAAGTTCAAATAAACGAGTAAGGACTTTTCCACGAGAAAGCCAACGAACATCGGTATGGAAAAGAAGTTGTGTATAGTTGCTTCCCATTTCTTTGCAAAGTTGAGAGAAAAGTCTGGCGTTTAGAGGACGGACTTTAATATAATTTATGATTTTTACAGCTTCATCAAGAACTTTTCTTAGGTCTGTAGACATATGTGTAGCCAAAGCCTCCCTGTGTATGCAGCAGTGTGTCAACTTTGCATTTGGTGCAACAGCTTGAATCCTTGAAACAAGCCCTTTTTTAGATCCGACCTTGGATTTCACTCCGTCTGTGCTTATTCCAACACAACTTTTCCAATCAAGCTTGTTTTGATGCATAAAGGTATTTATACTGTTGAATATTTCTTCTCCTGTTGTATGTTCTGATAAGGGTTGGCAATATAAAAGGTCGTCATGAATTTTTTGATTTTTTTCGTACCTAACGAACACTAGAAGATTTGCAAAATTTGTAATGTCAGTGGATTCATCTACCTGCAGCGCATAATAACAACACTTACGTATATCGGATAACAACGTTTGGTTTATATTTTCAGCTACTATTTCAGTGATTCTTCGATGAACAGTACTATTTGAAAGGCAAATCCGATCAAAAGATCTTTTTGCATTATCTCCGATCATAATTTCCACTATTATTTTTGCTGCAGGCTTGATCAAAGTTTTGCCAATTGTTTCCGCTGCACCACTTTTTGCTATTAATAGCAACACATGATATGAAGCTTCTAAAGCCTTCATGTTTTCACCTCCTGACACGATCGACATCACTTTTTGAGATTCTTTTAAATTTTTTAGTTTATTTTGAAAAAATTCGACAGGTTTGTCCTTGCATTCGTTATGTTTCGATTCAAAATGGTGATTCAAATTACATGGTTTCATGCTTTCATTTTTTAAAGTTTCACCACAAATTACACATAATGGAATAGGTTCCTCTTCATTTCCTGTCCATGAAAATCCACATTTCAAGTAATTTATATCGTATTTACAAAGTTTTCTCATCTTCTTCCTAGTTGGTTCTTTAGAGATGTCAGATGACACACACTTATCAATTTCACTTGATCCAGATACAATATCAACATTTTCTTGTTGCTGACAGCTACTTGTATCTACTATGTTCCTCTCTTTTGCGCATTTTAAAAATCCAGTCTTTAACCAGTGATCCATACTTAAGAATTTGAAAGCTAAAAAAAATTACCGTATTTAACAAACAGTCCTTCAACAAATGCTTAGTGAAAGCAGAACTCGAAACAGACAGCAATGGTAGGCCAGTAGAGATAAAACAGCTATGAAGATGTTCATATGATTGGTGCGGTATTAACAAAAGATTGCGCTACTAATTGACAAAGGCAAGCCGACAGTTCAGTTGAAATGCTAATTCTCTTCAACCGAATTCCTTATATAATATCTGAAACACATTCACTATATATTTCTTAGTTTCAACACGTTCACTCAAACAAATGCTCCCTGCAGATGTTCCTATTGTATCACTGAATAAGTGATACAATAGGAATGTTTTACGATCTCAAATTTAAATTTTATTCCATGCGATAATGATGCATAGCCGAAAATTGCCACGGACCCCCCCCCTGAAGACCTTTCGTGGACTGGGGGGTCAACGTACCACACTTAGAGAAACACTGCTCTAGGTTTCTTTGACTCCTTTTTATATCTTAAATCCTTCTGTTTTTATATTATTAAATTTGACAAGTGCTTTTGTGTCTTTGTAAAAGTTTGAAATGAAGGTCAACAATTCATAGTATTTTAGACTAAAGTCTAGAGTTTAGGATTTGATCATTTTGTCTTTGTCCATGGAATCAAAGGCTTGTTTAAAGTCAATGAAGCTGCAATACAGTGGGAGATTGTGTTCCCAGCACATTTCTGCTTTAGTATTAAGTGTGAAGATTTGATCAATTGTAGATCTTCATCATCATCATCAAATTCCTGCCATGTACCCTCAAGGGGGTGTACAGGATATGATAGTACTACATGAAAAATTTACATCATTACTAACTTCCTATCTAAAATTATCCTCCAAATCAATCTGTTACTTGTCAAGACCCAAACATTATCTGATCTTATATTTCTGTCTTCTAAGGCACTTTTTACTGTATTAATCCACTTATATCTTGGTCTTCCTATGGGTTCTTTTCCTGCCAACCTGGAAGAGAACACTTGTTTTGCTAATGTTTCCTCACCCATTCTGTTAAAGTGACCAAACCACTTGAGATTAGTTCTACTAATGTATTCCTGGATGCTAACAATGTCAAGTTCTTTCCTAATATCCTCATTTTTAATATGATATTGCCATTGATGTCATCTGTTCATGCCTCTAATCTTTCTCAGGACTCTCATATCTGCAGTCTCTAGTCTTTGGTCAAGTGTTTTACTTCTGACCCAGCTCTCAGATCCATAAGTTAAAATTGGTTTGAACACTGTCTTGTATAGAGCTAATTTAGTGTTCCGACTAATTTCTCTCGTTCCACATGAATTTATTCAGTTGACTTCCTACCATACCAGCTTTATTGATTTTGTTGTCTATTTCCATATTTAATTTATCATCTTCACTAAGTAGCTGAAATGTTTTACTTGTGACACAGGTTCTCCGTTCACAACACAGTTGACATTTTCAACGATTCTGCTTATTTTCATTGTATTTGTCTTTTTATTGCTAACCTTCATACCATATCTATTACAACAGTTATTCAGTTTAGTCAGGGAATCTTGCAGACTTGTAGAGGATTTATTTAGAAGTATAACATCGTCTGCATAAAGCAAAGAGCTGACATTAACATCTCCAATTCTGATATCATGTTTAATACCACTTTCCTTCATAATGTGATCCATATAGATAATGAATAACAGAGGGGATAATGTACATCCTTGTCTGACACCAGATTTGACATTACACCATCTTCTTGTACTTCCTTCAATTCTAACTGCTGATTTACAATTCAAATAAAGATTAAGTATTGCTTGATATAATGCCCCATTGACACCTTACAACTGTAGGGTATTAAATAGCTTCTCTCTAGGCATCTTGTCATATGCCTTTTTCCAGATTGACTAAACTTAAATACAGATCGTTATTATATTCCCATGATTTCTGAACTATTTGTTGTAAAGTGAGGATCTGATCCTGATGGCCTCTATTTGGATTGAATCCAGCTTTTCTTCCACATTTCTTCTCAACAATTTCTCAAGTATACTTGCATAAATCTTACCAGGAACACTCAGTAGGGAAATACCTCTGTAATTCTCACATTCAGTTTTATTTCTCTTTTTATATATGGGTACTATGAGAGCTCTACTCCAATCATCGGGAAGTTGTCCGTCTGAATTTTGCGATGCAGCCACTGTAAGACTCTTATACCACCATACTTCAGCATTTCTGGTCGAATATCATCTGCTCCTGCTGCCTTTCCACATTTCAAGCCTTTGATGGCTTTTTTTACTTCAAGTATGGATATGTATTCCTGACTGTATGCCTGTTGAGTGTTTTTTTACCACTGTGCTATCACTGCTTGTTTCATTTAGCAATTTTTCGAAGTAATTACTCCATACTTCAAGGATATTTTTTTCTCCCATTTTCATGTCACCTTTATCATCTCTAACTCCTTTTACAGCACTCTTTCCTCCATTTCTAAGCTTCTTCATCAACCTCCAGAATATCTTACCACGTGATATTTATTTTCTATGTTCTTGCCAAAGACCTTCCATGACATTTGTTTAGCATTGTTTAGCTTTCTTACATTTGTCTCTGTATTCTCTAAGAGCACAAGCTGACTTAATTTGCCAGGAACTTTTGATATGCTTTCTTCTTTTCCTTCACTGCCTCTTTAACTTCCTGTGTCCACCATGGAGTTCTGATTTTTCTATCCTTGCAAACAACCTCACCACATGTCTCTGGCTGAATAAATCAGGGTTTTTTTCATGGCTTACCACTGAATCTCCAAGGTTTGGTTCCTGTTTTCAAACTCTTTCATTTTTTCTTCAAATAATCTTTGTGTATTTTAGTCTACAGTTCACATCTGAGAGCTGCTCAACTTTTATTCGCTTTAAAACTTTCTTACATGTTATTCTTTTCAATATGAAATTCAATTTTATCCTGCTCAAGACTAAATAGTGATCACTTCTAATTTCAAATCCTCTGTACACTCTGGTGTCCTGCACCAGGGAGAAAACATCACTACCAACAATAACATAGTCAACGAGACTTTTCTTATTCCTTGCCTCTTCTCTCCACATTTTGTGCACATTTTTATATTGGAACATGGTGTTAGTAATAACCAGTCCATGTCCTGAGCAGAAATCCAACAGGTATTTGCCATTATTATTAGCTTTACCCTTTTCTCCAAATTTTCCCAAAAAATTTTTGTATGTCTAACAATCATTTCCTACTCTGCTATTTAGATCCCCAACAAGGACTAATTTTTCATTTTGTCAGTTGCTTTCTCTAAAGCCTCAAAAAATTCCTCCACTTCTACCTTAGTAGAACCTTCTGTGGGACCACAGACACAAATAAGTCTCATTGTCTAGTTCCCCATTCTGATATTTTCTCACATCACTCTACTTGAGATTGCCTGCCATTCAAGAAGATTAGCCTCCTATTTAGTGTTGAATACTATGGTTACTCCTTCTTTTCCTTGATTGTCATTGCCTGAATATAACATTTTATATTTATTGCTCAGAACGATCTCACCAGTTTTTGTGTCTTTTTGTTTCAGTCATGCCTACTAGTCGATTTGGTTCTTATCTAATTCCTTAGCTAGCTTCATTTCTTTGCCAATTAGGCTTCTTATCTTGATAGTACCGATCTTTAATTCTGGTGATGTTGAGTTGGGGTATATTTTCAGATTTGTTCTAGTAGCTGACTTTTCGCTGTTTGCCCTGGCGAAAACAACGGTGCCTTGTTTAACCGGGCGATGCCCCAACTGGTATGAAATTTTATCATGTCGTACTATCATTTTGTATTTTAGTTTAAGACAATAAGAATACAAGTTGATCAGCTAAATCCCAAATTGCCAGCCCATCCTCGTTCATTCAGTATCAGGTAGATACCCAACAGAGTGTACCACGAGAAGGTGAGGATTGGACATTGGGTCAGAAGCCCTGGTCGGTTCTCCGCATTCTGTTAAAGGCTATGTAGAGTTGTCCTCAGTTATACAGCTTTGACCCTTAAGCACCCAATTGTAGATCTTGTGGGTCTTAAACCGACTTGTTCTTCCTCGACGATTTCCTCCATTAATTTATGCATGCAGTTTTGTGTAATTTGAATATCTTGTAGCTATGATTTAAAAGGATGATAGGGTGATAGTTTTCACATTTTTGTTTGTCACCTTTTTTATGGATGGGTATTATGATCCCTGTTTTCCAATCCTTAGGTATTGCTTCTTTGAATAAAATTTGGTCAAAAAGTTTCAATAAATATTTTGTGATTCCCTGGCCTCTGTGTTTCCAGAGTTCAATAGGAATTTGTTCAATTCCAGGAGTTTGGGATGTTTTCATTTGGTGTATTGCTTTTAGGATAGCAGGTTCATTCATGTTCATTTTTTCTTTGCTATTTGATGAATCCCATGTTTGTTTCATTGGAATAGTGTTTGGTAGTACTGTTTCCATATTTTGTGTATATCTTGAATCGGACTAGTTTCTATATTAGTAAAATCTTTCATTTTTTGCTATAGGTTTGAAATGAACAGAATTTTAATCCTATAAATAGAGAAGGTTAAATATGGGCTGGTTTTTAGTTAGATAATGAATTTATTTGGCCAAGAAGTATGAACGTTTTTTCTTTGAAACATAATGGAATTTTGAGCTATAATTTGGTAAATAGAATTGTCATTTAGTAGATCCTGCATTTTTTCATTGTTTTTTTGCTTGATATAATGACAATAGCTTTAGTTAAAGCAATTTTATTTTTTTCTGTGGTATGTTGCTTAATAAATATTTTATTGTTTTGATGTTGTGTAATATCATCACTTTTCAGTAATTTATTACAGTGAGTGAGTTTGATATAATGGTGTTTGCTATAGTGAGTAAACTGTAATAACCATACACATGCACAAAGTGCATCCATAACAGTTGCTCTTTTGGCTTATGTGAATAGGTCAGCTTTAAATTCAGTAACAACTTAATTATATGTGGCTGATTCATGATGAATAACTTGTAACATCTATGCCTGTCCACATATACTTCTTCAACATTCATAAATCCCTGTTCAGCCACATATAATTATTTAAGTTACTGAATTTAAAGCTGACCTAAATCTGAACATATAATTTTTTTACTGGACTGTTGTTATAGTTTCACATAAGCCAAAAGAGCAACTGTTATGGTTGCACTTTATGTATGGTTATTACAGTTTACTCACTATAGCAAAAGCTATTATAACAAACTCACTCACTGTAATAAATTACTGAAAAGTGATGCTCAATGTCCTATAAGTGAAATACTATTCTAAAGAAAATTCATTATAGCAAACTATCTATCGTAACAAATTACTGTTTTAGTTCCTACAAGTTTGCTGTAGTGAAGATTAGCTGTGTACCATGTGCAATTGTTTCTTCTATCTCAAAATAGCTTATGTATATAATCAGAATTTTTTTATGTAACTCAAATATTGATTGCCTTTATGTATACACTTTTCTCCCCCCCCCCCTTTTTTTTTTCAGTACTCTACATCAGTACTCAGAAGAGGAGAATATAGTGTTAGTTTTTGTTGTCTTTCTATTTCATGTTCAAAAGTTGTGTAATAGTGTTAATAAACTGACTCTTTTCTGAAATCTTTGTGTATAATATCTGTAGTATTGCTGCTTGTACAGGACAGTACTACTTTATAAAAACACAAACACATTCCTCTATTATGATGTAAGTGGAAACGTTTTGGGAATAATTTAAATTGAACTGTTTATCTACATAATAAAATTTAATGCAAAAGGGAATGGATACACAATAATAATGTTGGATTTTTCTAAGGTATTTGATAGGATACCACGCGAAAGGCTGTTGCATAAACTGGAGAATATGGGATTGGAATATAAACTTTTGACTTGGTGGATGGTTGACAGACAGATATCAAAAAGTGGTATACAGTGGGTGTGAATCTGCCAGATTTAAGATGACCAGTGGTATACCTCAAGGTTCAGTCTTTGGGCCATTATTGTTCAATCTATACATTAATGACATCAGGCAGGATCTAACATCAGATGTGCAATTGTTGGCCAATGATGAGAAAATAGCCAGGGTAATCAGGGATGCTACTGATATCATCATTATCACGCATGGCCTGTTCTGGCCTTAGAAGTCATCGTTTAAGAGGACATCCTGGTTTTCTTTTTCCTAATGGCTTGTTTTGGTAATCTTTCTATTTTCATTCTTTGAACGTGTTCCATCGATTTATGTTTATATTTTTTAAATTACTGATTCTTGGTTTAATTCTTTCATAATTTCTTCGTTTCTTTTGTGATCAAATAGGGTATACTTTGCAGTTTTTCTCATAAACTTAATTTCTGCTGTTATTAATCTTTGTCTTTTTGTTTTATTGTCCAGATTTCACTTCCATACAAAAAGACTGGTAGGGCTAATGTATTGTATTCTTTTAGTCTGGTTTGTTTTTGAACTAGGTTTGGTTTAAATATAAGAGTTAATTACACCTGTTATTTTTAAATATTTTGCAATTTTTACATTTATATCTTTTTCATTTTCATATGTGATCATATATCCTAGGTAGTTAAATGAATTCACCTGTTCTAAGATCTTGTTATCTATTACTATCTTAGTTCTTGCTTGATCTTGTCCTTTAGAAGCCATAGTTTTTGATTTTTCTGTTGATATTATCATACCATAATCTTTGGATATCTCATTTAGATCTAAAATAGCTTTCTGTAAGTTATTTTCAGAATTTGTAATTATTATTTGGTCGTTGGCAAAAAGGAGAGTGTTTAAGTTCACAGTAGGAGAAAGTTTAATACCTTAATGGAAATTATTATTTCATTTAGGTAAATATTAAAAAGTTGCTGAGAGGGGACATCCCTGTCAGACCCCTTGGTTTATCTCTCTTGTATATGATAGCTCATGATTTAATCTTATTTGTATTTGTCTTTCATTTAATATGTTAAATCAAATGCTTCTTTTAACTTTGTGAAATGCTTTTTCAAAGTCAAAGCTACTGATATTCAGCACTTAAATGATTTGAATAAGCTGAAAATTTGGGCAAACGAAAATGGCTGCCAGTGTAATGTTAGTAAGTGTAAAGTTATTATTATTATTATTAGCACTGCATCACTTTATTATTGTTACTCATGACACCTCCAAGGAGTCCAAAGACTCATCGCGGGAGGACATACTATACAACTGTCTCCACAACTACACTGAACCTCTACTACCATTCATCTCCATCAATGCCATCTACAGCCCACCACAAATAGTATTTTTTGTCTGTAAATTGCGTGTGTTCTGAAGGGCCGATTTGTCTGTATGCGGGAGAAAAAAACCCTGCTAGCTCTGTATGAGATCAGCTAACTCACCTTCGATTGAAAAGTCCACATAAAGATTCCTCCTGTCACGACGAGAATCGAATTTAGGCCTATTCCAATCAAAGGGTGCAATGTACCGTTGCTCTTCCAGTTGCGCTACGGAGGCGTTAATGTAAAAGTTATGCACTTTGATGTGATTAGATTTCCAGGATATTATATTAGCAGGGTTATGCTACAAGAAACTGAGGAGGCAAGGGTTCTTAGCATATTGGTGGATAGGAATTTGAAATTCAAAGGTCACATAGCAAAAGTTGCAAATACAACCGAGAGGATAATTGCGACATTGAAGTGAACCTTGACATCCAAGGATAAGGAAGTCATTTTGCCTCTTTATAAGGCTTTGATAAGACCACACCTGGATTATTGTGTGCACAGATTTGGTCTCCTGGATTCCAAGGAGATAAAGAAGCTGTGGAAAGGGTGCAAAGAAGAGTTACAAAGATTATATCTGGATTATGGGATTTAGATTGTGAGCATGTGGATTACAGACTCTGGTTAACAGGAGAAAGATGAATGACATGATAGAGGTCTATAAACTTTTGAATGGGTGTTATAGGATATCGTCTGATGAAATTTTTCATTATATTGAAGGTGGGTATCCATGGAAGTTAAGTTTGTTCACGGTCAAGAAAGGGTAAGAGCTAGGTTTTTCTCTCACAGAGCAGTCAGTGAGTGTGAATGAATTTGAGAAGGTATGACAGCTGGTTTGGGTGATTTATTAGCCTCCCTGGAGGTCTCAGATGATAATAATAATAATTTTACTGGAAATTGAAGCAAAATAGCAATTACAAAAGAAGAATGTGTCTGCTGCAGAGTATGAGGAAAGCTTGATTTATGGTATCATTAGATGTCAAAGGAAAAATTCAATTCAGTATGGAATATATTGTAAAATATTTGCTGTTTAGTGATACTAGACTTTTTAAAAATATATTTTTTTTTACTATAGTCTCTTTAAAAAACAATAAGAACATAATCTTTCATTTTAACTAACAGAACCTACACTCAGTAAAAATCCTTATATTTAAGCAGTAACTATAGCTATTGAATATCAAGAAAACTAAAAGAACTTACTTCTAGTTTTTTTTTTTTTTATTTCATTATTTTTTCACTTCTGAAACTTATAAGTTAAGTGAATCAGTAATATTAAACTTCCAACTAGGTTTTGCCAATTGAAGAACCTTACTCTTGTTGACAGCAAGCAATGATTCTACTTTCTTTTATTACCAATGTTGCTTTGTGGTGTGAGGCAGAAAAGTGTCTGTGTGAAGTTCATGTTTTTCTGAAATGGAGATATCCATTTTCACAAATGAATAAGAATAGAGTTGGTGTCTAGAAATATTAAATAAAAAAAAAGGGGGGGGTAAGAAGCTAAATTTTTTTGAGTTAAAGTACAATTTCTTTAGGACATATATCCTAAAGAAACTGCCGGCCTGGTTGGCCAAATGGTTAGCATATCCACTCTCCAACAGGTTCGAATCTTGCTGTGGGAATGGATGTTTGTGATTGTCTGTGAAAATACCAGTGGTGGTGGGCAGTAGTTGATGGTAGTTGCTGTTCGTTGTAGTTAGTGGAGACTGAACTGTAGAGTAGGTACCCTCCCTAGAGGTGTCACGTAATAATAATATACAATTTATATTTCCTGTTATTCTGACAGAAAAGTGAACAAACCCTTAATGCTTAAGGTTAGTGCAAATATTTCATGAAATTTGTTTATTAGAATATTTTTAAATAATTAAAAAGATTTTAGTAAAAGATGCAGTTTTCAGAGATCACTTAAAGATCTCGGTGTTGCATGCTGTTCTTATAAAGACAACATTGGAGTGCTGACAAGAAATATACTAATTTGGAAGAAAACTGTTGATAGAAGATTAGTAATAATGTAAACTTAATCATACAGTGCTTGTAAACACATAATGAAACTTTTATATAGTGTTATGTTTGCGTATTATAATTGTGGTGATATTTCTATAAATAAAAAAAGGTTAGATTCCATTTATTTTATTTCTTATGCCAGTTTTGTAACTATAATTCTTTCAATCAATATTAGTACAGTCATCCCTCAACTTACGTCCTCTCGAAGATACGTCTGTAATCCCATAAGGGAATAAATAACATTTTTGGCTATACTTTCGAACAAGACGCAAGCGAGCATAATGTAAAGCATGCACAGTGGCAACAGTGCTTTCAGCAGCAACCTCCCTCGGCAGTCGGCACTTGTGTTCAGCAGTTCCTCTGTTGATTTTGTGTTTGAGAAATTGGTTATTTGTGTATTTATCGTTAAATATTTCATGATGTTTTGTGCAACATGGCCCCAACATGCACAATCAAAAAACCTAGTGAAGAATCACAGAAAAAGTGGTGAGCAAATGATCTTGAAACAAAGTTGTAAGTTATAAAGCAACATGAAGCTGGTAAGCCCATCAATGTGATTGCACGACTTCAGATGGTCTCATTCTACAGCGATGACCATTTTTGAAAAATATGGATAAAACCATAGAGGCTATGAAAGGATCTGCTTCCATTAAATTGACGATAGTGACGAAACAACGACAAGGTTCTATCAGTGATATAGAAAAGCTACTTGCATCATGGATAGAGGACCTGAACCAAAAGTGCATACCCCTTAGCACTGTGACCATAACTGCTAAGGCACTAAGTCTCTTCAACATATTGAAGAAGAAAGCAGGACCCAATTACGACTACAAATTCAACGCTGCTTCCAGTTGGTTCATGAGATTCAAGTAATGTTTTGCGCTGCATAATGTGAAAATGTATGGGAATTTGCAAGTGCTGAGAAGGCTGCCAAGGAGTTTGTGAAAAAATTGGATAAAATTATTACGGAGGAATATTATTTACCATAGCAAATATTTAATATGAATGAGACGTCCTTGTTTCCGAAAAAAATGCCCGAGTGGACATTCATCCACAAAAAGCTAAAATTTATACCTAGTTTCAAAGCTCTTAATGCCCGTATTACGATTCTGTTACGGGTAATGTGGCTGGATTTAAACCGAAACCATTTGTGATATAGCACAGTGAGAATCCATGAATCTTCAAAGACATTAGGAAGCATACTCCCAGTTCATTATTGGAGCAATAAGAAGTCGTGGATGATTCAAAAATTGTTTGAGGATGCCTTAATCAACTGTTATATGAGTGAAATAAAAAGTTAGTGTGTGAAAGAAAATGTAGAATTTAAAATTTTATTAATTCTAGATAATGCTCCAGATAATTCCATCTTATACTTCTTATAACGGTGATCTTCACTAAGTTCAGGGTCATGTTTCTCCTTCCAAACACTACTTCATTAATCCAACCGATGGATCAGGTAGTTCTTGCAGTGTTTAAGGCTTATTTATTATCTACGGAGAACTTTTTCACAAGCTGTTTCTACTACTGATGTTGAATATTGCTGTGGCTTGGGACGAAGTGACCTCTCAATGTATGAGTGGCATATGGAAAAAACATTAAAAAGGTTTGTGTGTGATTTTGGAAGTTTGTAATAGTGGGCATAGCAAACAATCTGAATCTCTCAAAGTGAATGATGATGACATAATTCAATTGATAGGAAGTTCCCCTGAAGAGATGACCAACGAAGAATTGGTCGAATTGCAGAAGAGGAAAAATGAGAAAAGGAAGAGGTAGTTAAACAATTTACAGTTAGTGATGTTCTCAAAATGGCTGAAGACATGGACCCCCCCCCCCCCATGTTGAACACTACTTAATAATAGCAACGAAAGTACATGATGCGTTTGCTTGCTAAGGTTTAAAAATTAAAATGACAGTATACTTATTACGATTAAGTCCCTCACTCCTATAACTCTGCTGATTTAATGTATCAACTTACGTCCTGCCAAATGGAATGGAACCCCTGGACATAAGTCGAGGGATGACTGTATTAAGGAGAAATCTCAAAAAAAAAAAAAAAAAAAACAATAATTAAATCTTCTGAATAGATTATATTGCCTTTATTAACAAATAAAGAAAAAATTAGTTAATAAAACTACTTGTGTTAAATTAGTTAGTAAATAGTTAAATGTGAGGGGATTTAATAAGATTACTTCTCAAAACTAGGACAGCACTGAATGTGCTTATTATTTTGGCTTTGTTGAAGAATCAGAGCTTCACAACAATCTTTATATAATCGTTCTAATTGAAAACAATACAAGATTTGTTTGTTTTTTCCCCAATGGATGCTATGTTTGGAAGAAATAGTACGATTAGCAAGACTAGATCTGAATCCTGATATGCACACTCACTGATCACCCACTCTCCTTTCATAATATAAGTCAACAAGAGATAGAAAGATGTCTGGATGAAACAAAGGAAAAAAGCTGGTCTTTCTCAGAAAGTAAAAATAAAATCTTACTTTCCTTAAATTTAATAAAATAGGCATTTAATTATTATTATTATTGCACGAGCACCTCCATGGAGTCCTAAGACTCATCATGGGAGATCCAAACTATCAATACAATATCTCGTACCTCTCCTTGAAAACATTAACAGACAAAGCACTTGCAACTGACTCAGGCAACCCATACCATTCATTCACCACTCTCCAAGTGAAAAAATCTAGTCCTCATGCCTTGCTAACTACACTTCTTATCCAACTTCCAGGGATGACCTCTTGTTCTGCCCAACTAGCCAAGTGCTGAAATATTTCCTTTGTACTAATCCTATAAAATCCTTTAAATAAATTAAATGCTTTTATCATATTCTCCATTTTTTGCAACCCACAAAACCTTCAATCTATCCTCACAGGGAGCATTCCACAGACATAACTCGCCTCTGGATCCTCATCGTCAAGAAACCCAATTAACTAGACCTCAGCACAGCAATCCAGATGTGGTTGTATCAAAGCTTTATAAAGAGGAATGATAACTACTTTATCACTCCTTGTTAGTGTATTATTCTTCAATAACCAAGTAATCCTGTGAGCTCCCTGGCTACTTTAGCAATCTACTACTACTAACTCCCAAATCCCTGGCCTCATCAATTTTCTGGATTACAGTTCTCTCAATGTAAACAGCTTTTAATCTTTCTATCTCAAAATACATAATTTTTCACTTTTCCACGTTAAAATGACATCCATAATGACATTTGTTCATACTGTCAGCCTATTTAAATCATCCTCTAAGCTCTCTATTTGATTAACTATTAACCCCAACTTTGCATTATCTGTAAACAACTGAATATCTCCTTTCAAATTATTTCTTATATCAATTATGTACAAATTAAACAGCAGTGGTCCAAGCAGAGAGCACTGCAGCACAACACTAGTCACTTGCCTACTCCTGGTTTCTGCACCTCTATATCCTACGTTTTGGTATCTATTCGCAGCTACCCTTTTATTTACATAGCTAATGTCATATCCTAATTTGTTCTAATTTGCATAACAGTTCCATGTGGTATTTGGCAAAATCCAGCAGAATTATGTTGCCATCTCCCTTATCCAACTCAGCTATCATTCCATTATAAAAAAGTTATTAATTTACTAAAGCATGACTGCCCGACCCTTCACACAGCCATGTTGACTCTCATAGAGTATCACATTATTCTATCCATCCATTCCTGAATTTTCTTTTTGACCAATTTTTTCAATACTTTTATCACCACCCCTGAGATATTGATTGGTCTATAATCTGCTACTGCAGTCTTAGAATCTCTCTCTTATGCAAGGGAATTATTTTGTCCTCTTTCCATTCCCTTGGAGCTCTACCAGAGTTGACTTAAAGAGCCTAGTCAAATGCATTGCCAGTTCCCTGCATTCTCTTAAAATGCAAGACAATATCCTATCTAATCCCTCATCTATATTTGCATTCAGATTCTGTAATATCCTGAGTACTTCCAAATAATGAACCTCTGTTCTTACGTCACTCTGGCATAATATCTTTATTTGGATGGTCTACTCTTGCAAAATGGTCACCCAGTAACTTAAACAAATTTGTCTGCCTCTGTTACCTTCCTACCATCTATGCTCATCCAAGTTATCCTTTAAGTCATTCTTAAAGGAACATTTATTTAAAAAAAAAAGAAAAAAAAAGAACAGCATAAAAATGAAGGGGGAAAACATTGCTTTATTTCCTTAACAAAAAGGAAACAAAAATACCAATGGAATTTTTGGACTGTTAAATACAGAGAATAATAATAAAAATTATTACAAGAGATCTCCAGTAACATCACATATCACTGATGCCACATCATACCTCCATGAGAGAAAAATATAGCTCTTACCCTCCATAAAATGAAAAATTCCATCTAGTGGTATCATGTATGACTAAAAGGTTTGTAGGTCTCATCATATAATTTTTCTTTGTCCTCTTTGCTAGCATTCTGCAGTAAACAAATTCTCAATCCCTGCTTATAATCTATATTCCACAATTCCGACATCATCTTTAACTTTCCTTTGCACCTTCCCTACTGTCTCTGCATTACTTTGAAACCAGGAGACCAGATCTGTGCATAATAGTCCAGTTGAGGTCATATCAAAGCTTTCTAAAGAGGAAAAATGACTTCCGTATTCTTACATGACAGTGTTTGTTTCAGTACAGGCAGCCCTTGGTTTATGACACCGGATGCATATGCGTTCTTTCTTACTGTAGTGTGTTCTGATTGAGAAACAATGCTAGCAGGCACTCTAGTGTTTGGGTGTTTACTGAGCTACTATGACTTTATATGTATCAAACCTAGTTTTACTGTTGAATCTACCTAATTGTTCTATTTATTTTTTTTTACATGCATACGTATTTAAATTGATAAGTACGTAATTGCATACCATGTCTGATAAAAGAAGTGCAGAACTTGGTGTTAAGAAGGTGCAGAAATCAATCACACTTGAAAAGATGGGGGTGATTCGAAGAATGGAAGAGATGGGCAGACACGTGCTAATGTCTGTAGCAGTATGAACTTACCTCCATCAACTGTTACTACAATTATGAAAAATGCAGATAGAATAAAACAGTCTGTGCAACAATATATGGCAGTACTAAATGCAAACATTTAAGTTATAGCCAGGGTAAACTTCATGAAAAAATGGAAAAAATCATTATGGGTGGATGACTTGAATCAGAAAAACATTCCTCTGATGCACGCTGTTAGAACTGAGAAAGAAAAAACAAATTTTGAGGATGTAAAAAAGACAGATGGAGGCGAAGAAACATTTTAGGAAGCAAAGGTTGGTTCATGAGATTTAAGTCTCGAAGTAAGTGCCATAGTGTCAAATTACGTGGTGAGGCAGCAAGTGCAGATGTTGCAGTAGCAGTCTACACAGTCTTGAAAGTCTCGAGGTAAGTGCCATAGTGTCAAATTACGTGGTGAGGCAGCAAGTGCAGATGTTGCGGTAGCAGTCTACACAGTCTTGAATTTCAAGACTGTGTAGAACAAGGAAGATATCCTCCTGATCTCATTTTTAATGTTGATGAGACTGGCAGAGCTGCATTTATACTTTTAGAGGTCCTAGGTGCAACATCATTATGAGTCCTCAAAAATAAGCATTTTTTTAGTTTATTGAAAATAAAAGTCAACATTTCCATAATAACTCATTTTAATAACACAATACAACATTGGAATACATATATTTGCATTTTAAAAAAGTATAAAAATAAATCAGTTCAAATTTAAATAAAAAAATTTAATAACAAAGTTTTTTCTTTAGCAAATATATCTATATTGTCATCATAATTAATTGAGTCCATTACATCTGATTCAATGCATAATAATGTCCTTTTCTAAATCCATTTTGTACCTCTAGAATAAAGTTTTCGGAATATTTCATTAATTTGTTATTTAAGATTCTGCTGTATATTTTGTAATGAATTTAGTACACTGATACCTCTATAGTTTTTAGGGTCATCTCTATTACCTTTCTTAAAGATAGGAATCACAATTGCTTTTTTTCCATTCTATTGTAGGGATACCAGTTGAGTAAATTTTATTTAAAAATAATAAAAGTCTTCCTTTGAATCTTGTTCCTGCGTATTTATATAGTTCTGAACCTAGCTTATCTTCTCCAGGTGATTTTCTGTTTCTTGTTTCTTTCAGGCTGATTTCTAATTCTTCTTCAGTTATTTCCTTTTTTATTTTCGTTAATTGTTTGCCAGTTGTCTTTCTTAAAATATTTGTCTGTCCACAGTTCTGTGTAGTAATTTAGAAATTCTTCTAATTTCAATTCAGTGTTTAATTTTGTGTTTTCTTTGGTATCTGCATTTAGGTATTTCAAAATCTTATATACATTGGGTCTTATTTTATATAAATCATGTTCTAAATTAGAAACAAATTTATTCCATGATTCTCTGTCTTTTTCTGACTTCTCTTTTAGCTATGGCTCTTATTCTTTTATATTCTATTTCATCTTCTAATCTTTTACTGCTTAACCATTTGTGATAGGCTTCTTTTTTCTTTTTGATTATTTCTTTGATTGTATCATCCCAGATCTTCAGTTTTTTTCTTTTATTGAATTTTTTGGTCTTTCCTAAGCTTTCATTTGCTGCTGCATTTATTATCGTTTTTATATTAAGCCATTATATTTCTATTTCTTCATTTTGTTTTATTTTATCTATATATTGATTAATTCTTTGTTCATATAGCCATTGTACATTTGTGTCATTCAATAGTCTAGTTTTATAAACAAATGTTTCAATTTTTCTTTCTGTTCTTGTTACTTGTAGCCATTTAGGTGGTAATCTTAATTTTATTTTAACAAGGAAGTGGTCACTGCTTATTTCATATCCTCTGTGAACTCTAACATCTAGTGAAAATTTTGATGTCTTTTCATTTAATATAAAGTAATCTAATATTGATTTCCATCCTCTTGCTGCCCAAGTATATTTATGTATGTCTTTATGTTTATAGAAGGAATTCATTAACATTAGGTTATTATAAACTACAAAGTCAATCAATTTTTTACCATTTCTGTTTAGAGTGTGTTCTCCATGTATTCCTATATTATTATTAATTTTCGTGTTTCCAATTCTTGCATTTAAGTCTCCTGCTAAAATTATGTAATCATTTTTATTTATTTTATTATATATGTTTTGTAGCTGATTATAAAAATCAATATTATCCTGTTCTCTTCCTTCTTCTGGGGCATATAAACCAATTATTGTTAAATAGCCTCTATCTATTTTTATTTTAGCTTCTATTATTCTTTCATTCCATAATTTATAATGTTTTAACTGTTTTGAAAGGGAGTTATGAATCCAAATCATGACTCCTGCTTGTGCTCTTTAGTCTCTGTCGACTCCACTGTATATCACATTAAAATTTTCAGTTCTCATAGTTCCTTTTAATTTCTTTTTTGTTTCAGTGATTACTGCTATTTTAAAATTTCTTTCATTTAATAACTGGTCTAATTCTATTTCTTTATATGCTATTCCTCTTACATTCCAGTTTGCTATGTGTATTATATTTTGTCGTTTCCATTTTCGTTTTCCCTTTTCCATTCCAGGGTCGTTTCGCATAGATTCAATCCGATTATCTTTTTCTGTCAGCTTACAAGTATGGTTATGTTCTCCATGTCAGGGGACTAGCCTGACGATGGAATAGTTCAATGGTAGGGCTACTACCTTAAGGCTTCTGAACTCGCCTTCTTCCGAATTTAAACCCATAGGAGGAATAGGGTATATTGAAGGGGAAAGGGTAGATTATAGAAGAAATATAGTAAGGTTTATAGAGAGGACATAGTTGTAAGGCCAGAAATGAAAAGACCCCATGGCCCTCGAGTAATCTAATAGCACAAGGGTCATAAAGTAAGAAGAGTTGGCTGAAAGGCCTTATAGGAAAGATTAAAGTAAGTGGGTCTTCCTCAAAGTAGAAGAAGGAGAGGATAGATCCAGCTAGGGGTCCATGGGAGTGCCGCTTCCCTTACAATCAAGATGATTGCCCCTTATGGCCCTGTTGGTCCACGAGTCTTTATTCAGTATATTCGGACCACCCCACCATATATATATATATATATATATATATACACACACACACACATGTACATGGTGGGCTCCCCTATCCGCCACCCAGGGGATGCGCTCTCTAGGGGTTACAGGGTCCCCTGAGAGCATGTCCCCTGGATAGTTCAAGTAATGCATCTTTAATTTGTTTATATCCACGTTTCAAAGCCAATATAGTGTCAGCTCTTGCGGACCACCTTGTTTCACTTAGTCTTTTAACTGTTAAAGATTTTTTTTTCTAAATGTTTAAGGAGTATATCCCATCTTCTTGTTGAAGATGAAAAGTAATTATATACATTTTGAATAAAACAAAAATATTGCACTGCTTCCGGACAAGATTCCACGGCATAGTTGCCAATTAAATTTAAGGAATGACTAGAGCACGGTATATAATGTGCAGGGGGACTATGTTTTTTCAGCCTAACTTGTAAACCTTTCATATTGGCAGCGCTATCATAGCTTTGCCCTCTGCATATTTTTATATCCAAAGATAATTCCAATTTTTTAACACTACCTCTTCTAAATATAAGGAATTATGTTGTGTAATACTGATGAACCCGATAAATGTTTCTCTAATGTCAGAATTTGTAATAATACTCGAATCAACACAATGTCTGGCGTTGAATCGAGTATTATTGCAAAATAAGCAGCTTCCTTAATTTCTGATATTAATGCTATGAATTCATCACAAGTGTGGTAAGAAAGATAATTTGATCTTCCAGAACCACAGTTGGCATACATTTTCATGTGATGTTTTAAAGATCATCAAATTCACTTAAATAATGTAAAGACGATAAATAATTTTCGCAAGAACCAGAAAAAATATCATTTGTCTTTCCTCTAAATGCTAGTCCTAGTTTACTCAGTAACTTAATGGTAGCTATTATTCGTTTTAAAACCTCTCTCCAATAATTTTCTTCAGATTGTATTTGTTTGATCAATTCGACTATTTACAGAACTTGATTTTCTTTTGCGATATGTGAACATTGCTTGTATATGCTCAGTAGAATGCTCGTGATCACATAAGGTTCGTGTTATATTTCCCCAGTCATTAAAACCCTTCGTTAAGCTATTATTTGACTTAGAAAACAATTTACAAACAAAGCAGTAAATTGCTTTGCTGGTTTCTAAAAAAATTAGCCACTCTCATTTCTCCTTTGTTCTATTCACCTGTAAAAAGGTAAATAGAACAAAGGAGAAACGAGATTCATTTACATTTCTGACATATTCTATTGCGTTCTGTGTATTCTTTATTTAAATTTTTATTTAAATTTTACCAACATTCTGAGGCAAATTTATTAAAATATGCTCAATAAACTGTTCATTAATAGTAAGTGGCCACACTGCTATATTGGTAGGATAAGAGATAGCTTGCTTTCTGGTAAGTACAGACTCCGATTGAAAATTTTCTTCAGAACCCTCTTGATTTGTTTCATTTACTTCTTTCTCTCCTATGTTTTCCACATCATTTTGATGTTTTTTATTTTCATTCCAAGACGTGTGAAGTACAACTTAAGTTCTACGAAATTCTTCATTTTCAGAACACAAGAAAGACAAAATTGCCCCCTTTTGACTATTTAGCTATTTTTCATTTTCTCTGAGGCCTTTTCTTTTACTAGCTCTGGATTCAAATTTTCTTGGCATCATTATGTGTAAATATTTATTAAATCTAAAATAAACAATTACGTTAAAAGCTAAAAAAAATAGAAACAGTAAAATAAAAATAATAAATTAATTGAAAAATATATTCTTACCGACTGCAACAACTACTTTAACCATATAATTAGATATATACACTTGTATATACAGTATACTACTTTACAAATACTAGCCAAATAACTGACAATTGACATTTATGTCTTTAGGGGTGAAGCAAGATGCTTTTCATATTCTCCACTATCTGTTGTGGTTACAGTGAGGGTAAAATTTATGAGCAGTTTGCTCGCCCTGAATGGGCATGGAGATTATGCATTGCTATAGGAGGCTAATATAGCTTTTGGTCTTCTATATTTGAATATGTCTGTTGCCTCGTATGCTGCAGCTTGCTGAACCAAATCATTGGGGTGCGTGGACATCTTTAGGAAAAACTTGGATGCTAAGGATTGTAGAAAAGAGAAAATACGGGGAATATTTGTATCTCTATGAAGTTGATTGTTTCTAACATACCACGGGGCGTTCAGAATCATTCTCAACTACTTGTTGTATCTTGATAATGTTAGTATTAGAGGTGTGGCTCCAGGCTGGAGAGGCATAGGTGATTATAGGATGAATCATCATCTGGTATAGCTACAATTTGATTCTGTTGCTGAGCTTGCTATTTCTATTAATTGGCAGATAGATCTGAGCTATGGCTTTAGATGCCTTTGCGCACGTAGACTTGATGTGTTGGTTAAAAGATAGCTTTTTGTCGAGAATTACACCCAGGTAATTTGTTTCTTTCTGCCAGGGAATTTTAGTATTGAATAGTAACATCTCCTGCAGGAGACATTGACCTTTTTGAGAAAAGAATGACTGAGCTTTTCTGGGGGGGTGACTTCCAATCTCCATTTGGAGAACCAACCCTCCAGCTTTAAAGGTTTTGTTGAAGCTTTCTGGTAATGAAATGGGGTCTGAGAGATCTGGTTAGTATTGCTGTATCGTCTGCATACAGGGCCAAAATGGAAGACATCGGATTGGGATGTCTGACATGTATACAGAAAACAGCAATGGCGCCAGTAGAGATCCCTCCGGCACTCCAGCAAAGATATGGTGCTGGGACGATGTAGAACCATTGATTTTGACTTGTATTGATCTATTCTGAAGATATGAATGGATTAGATGAATCATTTTTAGTGAGGTACCGGCTGAGATAAGTTTGTGCAGGAGTCCAAAATGCCAGATTTTGTCAAATGCTTTGGATAGGTCTAGGAAAACAGCTCCTGTGCACTGGCGCCAGTTGTAGCTGGTGGTGATGTATTCGACAATTCTGTGGATTTGCTGGGTAGTACTATGGTGTTGCCAAAAACCAAACTGTTCTTTAGGGAGGATGTTTAGGTCATTTACTGAGGTTTGGAGTCGTGAGAGGATGATCTCCGCAACCTTACCCAGATTGGAGATGAGACTGATTGGACGATAATTTTGCGGTAGGTGTGGGTCTTTGCCTGGCTTATGTATAGGAATTACATCAGCCAGTTTCCAGGTGGAAGGAAAATAGTGAAATCTTAAAATTTCATTTATTATACTGGTCAGGTGCATTACAGCTTTTCCAGATAGTCTAACTTTTTATCACAAACTTGGTTTCTATGAATTTTAAGTGCATCTCTTACTGCTCCATTCAATCTATTAAGCACTGTTTTGTCCTGAGGAGTGCAAGTATTATGAAATCTCTTCCTAGCTCTGTTTTTCTCTCTGATCAGGTCCATAATATCCTAAGGCAAACGACCAGGCTTGGGAACAGGTTTGTGGAAGGTTGCAACCATTATAGCGGACTTAATCTGTTCGGTGAGGCTAGTCACTGCAGATTCCACATCTTCTGGTGTGCATATGTGAGGGACAGGGCCAATTTGATCCCTAAGTGCTTTAGACAATCTCTCCCACAATATGCCTGAACGAGAGGGAGGAGACAGGCATTCTTGTTCTCCCAATTGCAGTACAATTGGGTTGTGATCCGACAACAGCTCGTTTAGTGATTTAAGGCTGTACTGTAGTTTAATGTCTTGCAGGATAGCTATATCCAGGATATCAGCAATGCCAGACGTACTGAGATGAGTTGGTTCGGTAGGTCCAGCCACAACAGCATAGTTTGATCCTGTGTAGTTGGAAAGGATGCGACCATTTTTATTGGTAGATTTACTGTTCCAAGCAGGATGTTTTGCATTGAAGTCTCCAGCGATGACGACCGGTCCTTTTACTCCAAGGATGGCATCCAGATCTGGTCAATAATGTCTTTAATGGAGGGTTGTAAGCAGAAAAAATTTTAACGTTTCCAATTGAGTTTGTGAGGACATTAATTCCTGTGATTTCGAGGTTGGTGGTTGTAGGGTTGGTTATTGAATGATGGTTGATATAGTTTTTGATAAGGGTGGCTGTACCTCCACCTCTATACCCAAGCCTGTCGTTTCTGTAAATCTGATACCCTCTGATTTTTAGGGTGTCAGCAGGCCTCAGGTGAGTTTCATTGATTAGAAATATATCTGGGTTGTATCTATTATTAAATTCCTGGATTTCTAATACTTTATTTTTGATACCGTTGGCATTCCAAGCGATAATCCTAAGCGAATCTGGGGCGATTTTTTTCCTATGCATCAGAGAGAGTGCAGATAAAATGATTTGGGTTTGCTGTAAGAATCTTTTTGTAACACTTAGTGATGGATACTGATATCCTGCAGCATGTTTGCAAGAGAAGAGATGATAATAGCTGATAGATTTGAATGTGGATTAGTCAGGTTCTGGGTTTGTACCATCTGTTTGGAGCGGGCCACATCAGCATATGTTCTCGCTTGATGTTGAAGATTCATTTTCTTAAGGGGCTCAGTTAATGATGGGCAAGCACCTGTTGTCGTGTTCTCACTCTTGGAGGACTGAGGAGCCTGAGCTTCAGGAACTTTTGTACTAGATGACAAGGTAGATTGATTATTTGGATCGTTCCATCTGTTTTTGGGGTGATGTATACACCCTCAGTAATTAGCAGGGTGAGAACCCCCACAATTAGCACACTTAGCCGGGGGGTGGATTTTGGCTTGGCGCAGGTGCTTGTGGGGCGATTCTTGCCACATTTTAGGCTTCTGGGCATGGCCAAATTTTTGTCATCTGTGGTACTGCCCAGAATTGTGGGGCGATTCTTGCCACATTTTAGGCTTCTGGGCATGGCCAAATTTTTGTCATCTGTGGTACTGCCCAGAAGATGCTTTCTTTCTCAATGGTTCTGGGGTGATTTTGAGTCCACAGATTGATTTTAGATTGTATATGTCTTTGTAAATATTATGAATTTCTACTAAGACTAAAGGCATAGGTGTCTTATTTGATCTAAACATTCTAGTGACCTTTATGGGAGGTAGATCCTGTAAGTTGAGGTCAGTAACTATTTCATCCGTGTCAATATCCTCGGAGACTCCTCGTAGGCCCACTTTCAGATTTTTTTCGGAGGCAAGTGAAAATGTGTGATATTGTGTTCCTCTTGCGTGCAGCTCCTTTGAAAGATTTCTATAATCAGCCACCATGGTGGGCTGAATTTTTATGCCCTCATCTACATTTTTAGCAGATCTATAACTTATTTGTAAGTTAGCCACGATGGTTCTTAGTGTTGTCCATCTTTGGTTTTCCCTTAGGAGAATCGGTGGCACCTTTTCATTGGGGGAGGCAGAGGGATCCGAAATGGGAACATCTTCGTCCATACCAACATCATTTGTTGGCTCAGCAGCGAGAATTTTTCTCTTCTTACGAGCATGGATCTCTCCTTGATCAGAAGGATTAGAGGTAGAGACAACTAGATTGAGTTTTTCCTCCAGTTGAGGAGTCTTCATTTTCCTCAATGTTGACTTTGGGTAAAGAATATAAGTTTAAGTAGGCGGGCCAATCCCGTTCAAACATTTTGAGAAGTTTTTTAATAAAAGTGAGTGCTAGCCCTTTATCGAGTGACTCGATAATGATGTCGGGGTTGATCATGCTAGCAGGCCATGTCAGCTTGAACTTCTTTTGGAGTTTATCAATAAGTACAAGAGCTCTTTATCGAGCAAATCAGTGAATACGTCTAGGTCAGGTACGCTCATATCAATTTAACTGCGTATGAGCGCTAATAGAAATCCCGCAGGTCTAAAGACCTGCCAGCAGAAATTTTGTAGAATATCCTGCAGCTGCAAAGGACTGCCAGCGATACCGAGCGTGGCGCAGTTTTTCCTCCATTGAGGAAATGGAGGAAAATGGAGTTTTTCCTCCATTTGAGGAGAGTCTTCATTTTCCTCAATGTCAACTTTGGGTAAAGAATGTAAGTTTAAGTAGCTGGGCCAATCCCGTTCAAACTTTTTGAGAAGCTTTTTAATAAAAGTGAGTGCTAGCCCTTTATTGAGTGACTCGATAATGATGTCGGGGTCGATCATGCTAGCAGGCCATGTCAGCTTGAACTTCTTTTGGAGTTTATCAATACGTACAAGAGCCGACTCTTTATCGAGCAAATCAGTCAATACGTCTATGTCAGGTACGCTCATATGATTTAACTGCGTGTGAGCGCTAATAGAAATCCCGCAGGTCTAAAGACCTGCCAGCAGAAATTTTGTAGAATATCCCGCAGCCACGAAGGACTGCCAGCAATACCAAGCAATAACAATTAAATTGCATCTAAATCAAAGTCTTACCTTGATATTTCACAAAATGAAGAATGCTTCAAATTCATTTATTCACAATCTACTCTAGCCAGAATCCAAAAATCGACTACCTAGCCAAATGATAACTGATGTGGCTTGATGGATATCAATCCCATCGATTCTGATCCCTTCATTGCTATAAATGATTCCTGATTTAAAGGAATCATTTATAGGAAGAAAGTTTTAGGCACTTGACTCGCCCTAATTAGGGCTATGTTGAAAGATTTCAATCTGTGATCAGGGCCGCCTTTGGGCATTTATGTTTCTATCTGTCTTTTTCATCGTAATCTGATGACTCATGAAAGAGTAGGTTGGGATGGAGTGATGCCTGAGCAAAGTACTTGGTTGCTATCTGGAGGAGAAACGTAGGTATGTCCAGCAGGTTTCCGTCTTGATGGAGGATAGTGTTCCTTACAAATCATGGATCATCGAAGATCATTCGGAGGCATTTGGTTTGGATTAATTGTAATCTTTTGATGTTGCTAGGAGAGGTGTGGCTCCACGCTGGCGAACCATAAGTCAGTATGGGTCTGATGATTGCTTTGTATATTCTTAATTTGTTTTCTGGACTGATTCTGCTTCTACGGTTGAGTAGAGGGTAGAGCTGAGCTATTGCTGAGTTTGCTTTGTTGCAGGCATGAGAGATGTGGGAGTTGAAGCTGAGATGGTTATCTAGTTTGAATCCCAGGTATTTTACTTCTTTTTGCCATGAGATATCAGTATTGAACATCGTGATTGCTCCGTGATGGTCTGCTTTCTTCCTTGTAAATAATATGGCCGTGCTTTTGTTTGCTTTAACATTAATTCTCCATAACTGAAACCATTTTTCAAGATTCATTGCTGCATTTTGTAGTCGTTGTGTGGCCAGGTATGGTCTGGGCGATCTGGTCAGTATTGCTATGACATCCGCATAAAATGCCATGGTGGTTGATGTCATGCTTGAGACGTCTGAGATAAAAATGTTAAAGAGCAGCGCCGATAATAGGGAGCCCTGCGGGACACCTGCTGTGATACTTCTTGTAGTTGATCTGAGCCCACGGAGTTTCACTTGAAATTTTCGGTCTTTTAGGTAAGAGTCTATGATTTGGATGAGGTTTAGTGAGTATTTTGCAGTAAGTAGTATGTAGATGCCTTCGTGCCACACTTTATCGAAGGCCTTCGCCACATCCAGGAAGATTGCACCTGTATGCTGTCTCCAATTAAATCCGATAGTTATGTATTCTATAAGTTTGTTGAGTTGTGCAGTGACCAGTTCGAAAACCAAATTGTTCTTTTGGGATTAGATCTAGATTGTCCGTTTCATTTTGTAGGCATTTTAGTATTACTTTTTCAGCTATTTTCCCTAGGCCTGATAAGAGGCTGATAGGTCTGTAATTCTGGGGGAACTGAGGCACCTTACCTGGTTTGTGGTTAAGGATTTCATCTGCCTGCTTCCAGCGAGTGGGGAAGTGGTTGAGTCTTAGCATTGCATTGATGATAGCCACTAGATGCATTATTGTTTTGTGAGGGAGTGCTTTTATAATTTTGTTTGAAATCTGATCGGGACCTGGTGCTTTTCTGTTATTGAGGTTCTTGATGATTCGGTATATTTCATTTGGCATGGTATAGCTAGTGTTGTCACGGGTGGTGGAACGATGAAGTGCATAGCGTACTTGCCTGTGGATTTTTTCAATGAAGCGCAAGTCCGCATGAGTTAGTTTGGTTGAAATTGCAGCTCCAGGGAGTCTGCAAAAGCTTCTACCTAGCCAAATAATGGTAATTAAACTCAGTTTAATTACCATTATTTGGAATTTCCTTTACTGTTCTATGATATTTGACCCTTTTTGGTGCACAATTTATTTATTGTCCCTTCCCAAAAATAAAAACGAATTTCACATGTATACAATAAATATTAATATTAAAAAAACTTGGTAATATTAAACCAGCAATGTTGTAAGTCATTTTATATAAATAAATTACTAACTTATATCGATGGATTATAAATAATTATGCAACTTCTATGATACTTTATATTTAATATTAAATTTTCTAAATAGTTTAAAATCTTTTAATGTAATTCTAAATATATATATTATTTACACTTTTAAATATTCCATGCAATTGAATCATAATTAATTTAAAGAAAGATGTAATTAAAATCTTTCTGTGAAAGATTTCAATTGCAGTGTTGAACGTTGATTTTATTTGACAAGCATCATAGTTGCTACAAAAATTCTGAATACCGAAAAAATATTAAAAGGTATGGTAATAATTTAGTACAGCGATAAAAGTTTTTTTTTTTTTTAAGAAAAGAATTTAAATGCAATCAAATTAAGCTTGCTAAAGAATGTAAAAATAGGAACTTCATCAACTGTAAAGTTAAGATATTCTCACAAAAAATAAAAATTTTAAATTTACGGTAATAAAAATTGTAGCAAAAATAATCATATTTATGGAATTACAACAAAATATAAATATAATATAAAACGTTTCAGTTTGCAGTAACATGCATAGTATGCCTCCCTGGTTGACAGAAGTTAACGTACCTGCTTTCCAACCACCCAATTTTAGGTGAAAGGTAAATTTTGTCGCCTAGTGCAAGACCACCTTACTTACTGGAGGCCTGGGATTCACATAAAAAGCATATAATATATATATGTAGGATTAATTCAGTTCCAACTTTATCGCACAATTATTAAGATTTATTCAACTCCAGGTTTGATTTTTTTTAAGTTTCAGAAATAAGCATAATAATTCCAGCTTTAGTTAAAACGTACAGGCAATAAATAGTAACAATAACTTGCTATGCTCGCTAACATCAAATGTTAATTAATACAAATAGCAGGCACACAGGAACATGTTTCAAAATGATCGCAAGTTCAATACTCAAATACAGAACAGATACCTCAGCTATCTGTTCTTTCCTAACAGGATTCTGGGAAATCACAGGGTGAAATATTCTTAAGAACGTTATGGATTAAACTGATCATATATTTATTAATCTCTGGATTAAACTGCTAAGTCACTCAGTGGTTGGCCAACACAAGTCAAAACATTTACTAAGAGAAAATTGGAATTAGTAATATCGATAAGAACAATAGTCTAAAAGTCCAGGTAGTCCAGAAGCAAAAATCATCTGTGACAAAATGAAACTAGTTTATTTCAGTAAAAACACAAAAATACAACCAATTTATTAAGTATATCTTTATAGAATTGATAATTAAAAGGACTACTACTACTAAAAATAATAACAGATTTCTACAGATGTGTCTCATCTTGTTTTGGTATTATCAAAATTATCCTAGGATATTTGACCCTTTTTGCTGCACAATTTATTTGTCTCTATCCAAAATAAAAACGAATTTCACATGTGCGAAAATAAATAATCAAAATGTTTAAAAATGTCAACAGTGGTTACTCTGGGTATTATAGTAATGCAGATCCTAAAAATAAATAATTAAAAAAAACTTTAATTTTCAAAGAAGCAGCCACAGTCGCCCATTCTACTATCAACCTTAACAGAAATCAAGGCCTAATACTCCCAGAGATATGGAAAACCCTAATAAAATCTTTAAAAACAAAAGAAATGAAATGATTAGAATGCTCTTAACGTAATGAATTTTTTTCTGACCTGAAAAATGCTAGCTTCAATCTTGGATCTAACTGAAGTAGTAATATAATTTTGAATAAAATATCAAATATTCTGTTAATTTCTTCACAAAGAAATTTTTTTCAATGTTCCTACTCCCAAAAAAAGTGTCATCTTCATCATTAGATAGATACATTTTCAGAGTCATAACAGTTTGGAGCACTTCCAAAATTAAAACAACATTTGAACTCATCTGTTTGGTAATTTCTCAAAAGTTTCAATAAATTTAGCAGTGATTCCATCAAGGACGACTGATTTGAGCTTGATATATTTAAATTGTTCTCAACTTCATAGATACATTCAATGCTCTTTTTTGTTCTTGTAATCATTGTAACATATAAAAAAACAAGAGTTCTGCCCACTAGATACATCTTGAATTAATTTTATATGATGGCACAATCTTGCCCTCCTTCCATTCCTAAGGAGTGGCAGGAGGGAAAAATTGTGCCACTTCATAAAGGAGGTGATCGAACTCAAGCATCAAACTATAGACCTATCTGTGTGTCAGGTGTTGTAGTTAAGTTGTTGGAGAAGCTTGTGAGAACTAGGATTCAGAATTGAGTTGAAAACAATGGTATTATCTTTCATGAACAGCATGGATTTACTAAAGGGAGGTAATGTTTTAGTAATCTACTTACTTATTACAATAAGGTGACTGCTTCCAGGGACAGAGGAGAAGGATACACAGTAATATACTTAGATTTTGCAAAGGCTTTTGACAGATTACCGCATGATAAGTTGATAGTCAAACTAGAGTGGATCGGGTTGGATATTAGGTTGGTGCATTAGATTGGAGACTGGCTATCAGATAGGTATCAACAAGTTGTGTATGGGGGAGTGATATCCAGAAAAAGGAAAGTTATTAGTGGTGTGCCTCAGAGAACTATTTTAGGGCCATTGCTGTTTAACTTGTATATTAATGATATTGATGAAGATTTGGATGGAGATATTCGGTTGTTTTGCAGATGATGCAAAGTTGGGACGAACCATGAAGAGTAGAGAAGATGTTGTGGCCTTACAAGAAGACTTGAATAAATTGAGTGATTGGGTACGGGAATGGGAGTTCAATGTTGCAAAATGTAAGGTTTTAAAATTTGGAAAACAAAAATGGGATGCAGAATTTATGCTTGGTGAGGATATATTGTCGGAGGTGGAGGAAATAAGAGATCGCGGGGGGGGGGGGTGATAGTGGATAAGGATCTGAAATTTAGAGGACACACACAGCCAAAATTATGACAACACAAAGGCTTCTGGGAATGATTCAGAGACACTGACTTGTAGAAGTAGGGAGATTCTTGTTCCATTGTATAAGGCTTTGATTAGGCCACACATGGACTATTGTGCCCAGATTTGGTCACCTGGTTTTCAGAAGGATGAAGAGATGTTGGAAAGGGTCCAGGGGCAACTGACTAAGATAGTTTCTAACCTATGGAATGTCAAGTGTGAGGAACGATTGAGGAGATTCAACTTGCAGAGTCTGGTGGACAAGAGGAAGAGGGGAAGATATGATAGAGACCTACAAGTTAGTAAGGGGTTGTTATAGGATCAATGCTGGAGAGGTTCTACAGAAAATAGGGAGATCATGGGAGAACCAGAGGTCCTCCCTGGAAACTGTATGAAGATGGTGTGAGTAGGGGAGTGAGAAGCAGGTTTTTTTCATCCAGAGTAGTGAATGATTGGAATGCCTTGCCTGAGAGTGTGGTGTCTGCAGAGAATTTGAGTGTGTGTTTAAAGCATGGCATGATAAGCTGTGTGTATGATAAAAGGACTTCCTAGATGAGTCTTTGACTCCATGGGGTCTTGGGTAATAATAATTGATTAATTTAGTTTGAATATCTTTTAATTTCGAGCATGGTAGTGTCCATTACTGCTAACTGCAACACATGAGTGAAAAATGGAATGCTTACATCTTGAATATCATATCATTACACCCCTTAACAATGTTAGTGCTACTGTCTTGAACCATTACTGAACAAATGAAATAGGTGTATCCCATGCCTGGTATATACCTATTTATAAATACACAGTTACTGATATCAAATTTATCACAGTCTCACTAATTTGCTTTACTAAATTATTGCTGTTTTGTGTTTTACGTGAATTTTTTTTTTTTCCTGTACCACTATGCGATATTTGTTATTTGCATATTTTTAATCTTCATATAATTCATAAAAAAGTTCCGAATATTACGTATTTTTTTATTATTTAAGGCCAAAATTGTACTTTTTTTTTTCAATATTTTAAGACTTTGTAAGATAAACTAAAATAAAAACATATACAACATTAAATAAAGTACTTACTTTTTGTGACAGCATGCCAATGTTGCATTTGCTATAAGCTGAATATTTGAAAATCATACTGAAGCACCAAATACCAAAGCAAAACTGAATATTTGGCACATCTCTAGTGAGAACTAGATTTTTCTCTCACATAACAGTGAATGAGTGGAACAGTTTGCCTGTTGAAGTGGCAAGTGAATTTAGCATGAGTGATGTATGGGCTTCATTGGCAAGTCCTTGACTTCCTAGAGGTCTCAGATAATAATTATTACATTTTCAAAAAATGTTTTAACTACTAAATGAATGGCATCATTAGGGTAAATTTTCACATCACCCTCACTGATGCAGAAATTCCAAAAGACAAAACATACTTTTTTCAAAATTCTTAAGTCTATGATATTCTGAATATTGAAAAATATTTTTATGGGTATAAAACTCTAATACTTAAAGTGGTAATGAGTGACTCTTTTAAGACTGCGCATCAAATTTTACTGGACTGAACAATATTAAAAGTTCTTTGTGAAGGTGTAAACTTAAAAAAAAAAAAAAACACTGCTAGTTGTAATGAAAAGAAATACAAATTTAATCAGTACAATATATTTAATTATTAATTTTTTTTAATAAATACATATAGGTATAAAACATTGTATTCTCTATTTATGGATCCTTCAATTTGGCAAAATCATGTAACAGAATGAAAGTAACCTTTTCTTAAGATTGGTTGTCAGATGTTAGTAATGTCAATATGTGCTTTTCAATCACCGTTTGCACTAAAGAAAGAGGAGAAAAAAAAAAAAACATGCATAAAGTTTATCTTTCAAAATATCCAATCTTAAATTAAGACCAATTACAGTGGAACCTCAGTTGTCGAACATAATTCATTCCTAAAGGCTGTTCAGAAACCAATTTGTTTGAAAACTGCAACTATTTTCCCGTAAGAATTAATGTAAAATGGATTAATCCGTTCCCGAACTCAGATGATTGCTTATTTAAACCTTTAAAACAATACTTCATGCATAAAATCATATACAAAAACAATGAAAATACTAAAATCCTACAAAAAAAGAATAAATAGATAAAACATAGACGAAAATTGATCGCCTCTTTATTTTTGAGTACTGTACAGATGGTTGATCTTGCCATATCGAACAGCATAGCAAGATCCGAGGCATGAATGCCATTTTCATGTTTGGATATGATTTATTTTTTCACCTCTATCATGGTTCTAACCACTTTTCTTTTCCCTTTGCTACTATCACTATCCTTCTTCAGCTCCTTGGTGGCTTATTTAATAATAATTTATAAAAAAAAACAATTGAGCAGAGCAGACGCTACAGCGTAACTGACGCTCTCCCGCCATACATCTCAGTCCGCAGAGCACACGGTTGCTGGTTTGCCTGTTCGGGGAACCAAGATTCTGTTCAGGAACTGATTTGTTCAAGATGAGAGTGGTTCGACAACTGAGCTTCCACTGTATATTAATATGATATTTCTTGCTCACAGGTCCAAAAACTCACCAAAGTTTAGTGACCTACATAGCAAGTGATCCTGCCTACTGTCAAAATGTATGCATTATTCATGCATGTCAAAATGGCACTATTCATAATGTTCACAGTGTTCCATAAAGTGTAGTTGTTTTTAGCGGGGAGTCTAATTTCCAGTTACTGTGCAAAAGAAATTCAGGTAGGATAAGCAGCTGATGGGTGTTTGTTCCATGTCAAGAATGTGGGATTCAAGCTGTTGATTTTGAAGCAACGCAAATGTCAATATAGAAAACTTTTCGACATAGCTTCTGTAAATCCATGTATCGGGCCAGTGTTAACCATGTATGCCTCGATCTTCTATATAATGTGGTGCAAAAAAGACCAGTTTAAAACTCCCACAATTTGGTTAGTGAAGAAATTATAAATATGCACCTCTTCACTATATTATTCTCTATGATGATAATACCTTTCAAGCTTCTGATAAGGTACACCAACATGATTGTTGAATTTTGGAGAGGTCAAAATCCATATTTGTAATGGAACAGTGTAATAGTCTCAAACTGATGTGGTCTGCTTTCAGATTGCATGAGTGAGCTTCTTTGCAAAAGCCACAGTAATAGAAGCAACATATATACATGAATAGAATCATGCAATCTTCCAAATGACACAAGATATTGCAGCACAGCAATAAATTAGTCTCTTAATTCACCAGATTTTTAACTGTATTTCTATTTGGATAGAATACATAAAGAACTCTTGTACCACACACACAGGTGAAGGATAGGCTGTGTCAGCAAATAATCTCTGTTGGTAAATCCATCATCTCAAACTGCTACAAACACCTGGTAAGAAATAGAGGAGGTTCAGCTACCCCAAAATGCATATATGGAAATCCATTAGTTACTAATATTTGATTAATTTCTGCATCTGTGAGCAAACACTGAATGCAGTCTAATTAAATATGAGATGACTCACCTTATAATTCTCAAAATGTAGGAAATATTATTTTCATCCAAAGCTACATTCAGACACTGTTCCAACAGAAATTCAATGAAATATTAGTAAATAAATTCAAATAAATATTCATTTTCTGTTAGTGTTGTTAATACTGTAAAGTGCTGTGAATAACTATCAGCATTTAAGCCTTTCTGTACATATACTCAGAGCTCGACAAATGCAAAATCTCCCACCACACGCACACATCCATTTATTTTAAATATGTCCCAGTAAAGTCAACAGGAGTTCCATAAAAAGTAATAACTCTAGTTGTTTTATTCTTTGGAAAACCATTCCATGAGGGGGAAGTCATAAGAACAGGAATAACAGTAAAAGCAACACAATTTTTTGAAATTATAACTTGTTACATTAATTTTTTGTTGCTAAAATAGTTCTTTATATTATGCATATTCTTCTGTTTTCTTAAATTAACATTCCAAGCAATTTTTTTTTAATTTTTATTAAATAAAAATATATATTCAACTTGACATTGTCAGCATCCAGGAATGCGTTAGCAGAGCTAATCTCAGATGGTATGGTCACTTAAATAGAATGGGAGAGGAAAGATTAGCAAAACAAGTGTTCTCTGCCAGGTTGGCAGGAAAACGACCCAGAGGAAGACCAAGATATAGGTGGATTGATACGGTACAAAGTGCCTTAGACGATAGAAACATAAGATCTGATAATGTTGGAGTCTTGACAAGTAACAGACTGATTTGGAGGAAAATTGTAGATAGGAAGTTAGTAATGATGTAATTTTTTCATGTAGTACTGTCATATCCTGTACACCCCTTGAGGGTACATGGCAGGAATTTGATGATGATGATGATGCTTATGACAGATTATCAACTTAGAAAAAATGATTGTAGAGAATTAAATCCAACCAGAGTAGGTATCTATGGTATTGAATGGTTTGGAAGGGGGGAAAATGTTTGGGTGAATCCATTGTTTCCTATCTCTTTGATTTTGTATATATTCTGTATATTTTACTGTCGAAGATTAATTATCCCAACAAATAGAGGGGACTGATATAGGAAATTCTCTTTCCTCTCTACGAATTATTTTATGAAATGGTTATGAACATCTTCTCCAGTCATATTTTCCCAAACTACTGTCTGCCACACACACACACACACACACTCTCTCTCTAATATATTAATGATTTCGACCAGTAACACTGATTTGGAGGAAAATTGTAGATAGGAAGTTAGTAATGATGTAATTTTTTCATGTAGTACTATCATATCCTGTACACCCCTTGAGGGTACATGGCAGGAATTTGATGATGATGATGATATATTCAACTTTGATCAGTCTTCAGTTACTTACCAACAGGCAAAATCTACTGGCAAGCAAGCATATTTGTCGAGCCCTGCGTATATTGTTAAAATAGTAATGGAAGTTCTGTTTTTCAAAACAGACTGGCAATTCTTTCAGAAGAATGGAGAAAGTATATATGTTATGGAAAGTAAAGTTTTTAAAACACCACTAGAAGAAAACATTCATTTTAAAGCAAAGCAAATTTAAATCTGAAGGCTGTTCTTGAAATCAGCTGTTGACTTACTCCCTCTTACCTCAAAAAATGCTACGTGAAACTTCTCAAGTTATGAGAAACTATGATATGATATTAAGATCTCCTACACAACATCCAAGATTACTACATCACCCATGACACTAAGCTCTGTGTATAAGCATTTCTTTGTGTGTACATACAAAGCTACAGTCTTTTATTATATTATGATGATATCTTTACACAGTGAGGTCCGTAAGTTTTAGGCCAAAAATGATAAAAAATCAAAAACACATTTATTTGAAATATTATCCATTGGCATTTATATAGGCTTTAGTATGATTGTACAGTTTTTGGGAAGCCACAAGTGATTCTTCTTGTTTGATTGTCTTTAATTCATCGAAGGGAGATAGATCTGGTGAGTAAAGGGGAGCATGCTTTTGTATGGCAAAAAAGTGACACACACACATTGTGCAACAGGAAAAAAAATCTCGCAACGGAAAGGTGCCAGGATGAACACATTGAATGCATTTCAGGAGATGATCCATAACTTCTTGATAAAATTCCCCATTCACTGTTCTCCCCTCCAGTGTGATTTCTTTGTGCACCATATTTCGAGTGTAAGAAAAAAAAAAAAATCATGCATCAAAATGATGTTGATGCATGACTTTCAGAAAATCTCAATTTCTTTGGTCTAGGTCAGTGGTGTTCAACCTTTTTTACTACGCGAGCTACTTTTCTATAAAATGTTATTCAGCGATCTACTCTCTTATATAGATCACATTCCCCAAATCTGATTACACACAAATCAACAACTAAAAGCTTTGTGTATTTAAAAATTTATTTATCACTTAAGTATAAAGAGATAATAAGCTTCATTTCGGCAATGAAAACATTACTTAAATTAAGGGGATATTAAATCCAGCATAGTTTTAAAACCGAATAAGAAACTCAAAGATCGGAATCAGAGAGTTTCTTGCCAAATATAGTAAACTATAAAGTATCGGTGACACTAGCGTTAGCCAATGCAAGTGATCCTAGTACGTAGTACAATACCAGGAAACTCGTTGCAAAGGTGGAGGAAGTTCAGATCGCTATTCTTGGGTATTTTCCATAATGTAAAAACACATTTCCTATGAAATGTATGCTGTTATTACATTATGGAGGGAGGTCACTACCCAGACCGGTTTCAGCCTTTTTGAGGCTTCATCAGTGAGTAGCTAGACCTAATACCAAAGTGTATAGCGAAAAGAACTTATGTACTCTGCGAACGAGTTTTCCAAACAGGTGCAACCATTAAGTTACTTAAGTATAAAGAGCTAATAAGCTTCATTTCGGCAATGAAAACATTACTTAAGGGGATATTAAATCCCCCATAGTTTTAAAACCGAATAAGAAACTCAAAGATCGGAATCAGAGAGTTTCTTGCCAAATATAGTAAACTATAAAGTATCGGTGACACTAGCGTTAGCCAATGCAAGTGATCCTAGTACGTAGTACAATACCAGGAAACTCGTTGCAAAGGTGGAGGAAGTTCAGATCGCTATTCTTGGGTATTTTCCATAATGTAAAAACACATTTCCTATGAAATGTATGCTGTTATTACATTATGGAGGGAGGTCACTACCCAGACCGGTTTCAGCCTTTTTGAGGCTTCATCAGTGAGTAGCTAGACCTAATACCAAAGTGTATAGCGAAAAGAACTTATGTACTCTGCGAACGAGTTTTCCAAACAGGTGCAACCATTAAGTTACTTAAGTATAAAGAGCTAATAAGCTTCATTTCGGCAATGAAAACATTACTTAAGGGGATATTAAATCCCCCATAGTTTTAAAACCGAATAAGAAACTCAAAGATCGGAATCAGAGAGTTTCTTGCCGAATATTGTAAACTATAAAGTATCGGCGACACTAGCGTTAGCCAATGCAAGTGATCCTAGTACGTAGTACAATACCAGGAAACTCATTGCAAAGGTGGAGGAAGTTCAGATTGCTATTCTTAGGTATTTTCCATAATGTAAAAACACATTTCCTATGAAATGTATGCTGTTATTACATTATGGAGGGAGGTCACTACCCAGACCGGTTTCAGCCTTTTTTGAGGCTTCATCAGTGAGTAGCTAGACCTAATACCAAAGTGTATAGCGAAAAGAACTTATGTACTCTGCGAACGAGTTTTCCAAACAGGTGCAACCATTAAGTTACTTAAGTATAAAGAGCTAATAAGCTTCATTTCGGAACACATAAATGGATGGAACACGTTCAAAGAATGAAAACAGAAAGATTACCAAAACAAGCCTTCAATTACAAGCCATTAGGAAAAAGAAAACCAGGATGTCCTCTTAAACAATTCAACGATGACTTCTAAGGCCGGAACAGGCCATGCTAGGCCTAAATCCTTGATACGCATGATGACGATGAGAAAAAACAACAGATTGATTACAAACTCACAAGTTACAGGAAATGCTGGTTGATTAAAAAAAAAAGTTAATGTGAAATTTAGCATTGTTTGGACCTTGCAATATTTTCATAGTCAAGTTGATATGAAGAATGGCTAATCGCAGACAATCATCCAAATGATCAATTGTAATTTTGATTTTTTATAACGGTCATATTTGAAAAAGCGGATTCTGACAAGTATGTCGATCCGAAACACGACAGAATTTTTCGCACAATAATAGTTAATATTGGGAATTTTTCATGTTCATACTTCCAAATGACTTCAAATGTAAACTATTCTGAATGTTTATTATCTCAAGTTCTACTTCAGCTTTGTTTATATCAAACAGCCCACTAATTTTATTTGAAATTTCTATGATGTTCAAGTTTTCTTGAAATGGATTATTGATGAAAGATACAATCATTTCAGTTTTATTAAAATCTTTAAATCTTGAATTTATTTCTTCCTCAACTAATTCTATTTCATGAATAAATTCTTTTAAATCATAGCGAAGCATTTCTTGATTTTGTTCAAAAAATATTAATAAATATGGGAGATGTCTAAATTCACAGTCATTTATATTTTTCTTTAATAAAAGTAAGTATTGTTGGAAAGTTTTTATTGAACTTAACATGTCAATTAAATTTTTATCTCTACTTTGTAACTCTAAATTTAAATTGCTTAATTTTGTACAGAAATCTACTAAAAATGATAAGTGTAACAACCATCTTTTATCACCCAATTGTGGATAAATATCTCCTTTCTCATAAAGAAAATTTTTATATTGTTAATTAATACAAGAAATCTTTCTAAAAATTGACTTCTGCTGAGCCAGCGAACATTATTGTACGACAGAAGTTCCCTATCATCATCTGCCTGTAATTTAAATAACTGCCATTGCAGGGCTTTTCCTCGAACAGAATTTACAATTTTAAATGTAATATCCAAAACATCTTTTGTGTTTAATCTTTTACTACACAGTACTTGTTGCTGAATAATACAGTGGTACATTAAAAAATCTGGATATTTGTCATCGTTTTTACATAATGAAATGAAGCCTGATTTATTACCTATCATTGCAGGAACACCATCAGTAGTAATAGACACAAGTTTAAAAAGCGGAAGTTTGTGTTGTTTCACAAATTCATCAAATGCCGAAAAAATGTCTTCTCCCCTAGTCCTTCCCAATAATGGTATAATTTTCAAAAGTTCTTCTTTACTTGAATAATCTTGAAATACCATGCGAATAAATACCATTAACTGAGCAATATCAATGAAGTCTTTTGATTCATCAAATTGTAATGAAAACTCAACACACTGGTGAATGTCTGACATTAACCTGGCCTGGAAACTTTTCTATGGCAATTGGAACTCTTCCTTTCGGCAATTTGAAACCTTGTCTGCGGCCTAGAAGTAGTCTCTCTCTCTCTAGCGACATCTCAAACCGAGAAGCTCCTTTCTGGAAGCAGGAAACTCCTCTCTCAAGCAACGTGGATCCAGGCAGTCTCTCTGAAGGTGACTCTGGACCGGGCGGCCTCCTCTCTGACAGCAATTCTGGAACCGGGACCCCTTCTGCTTGCTTCAGTCTCTTTTTATTAGGCCTCCTCTCAAACCTCGCATGACGTTTGGCAATCCCCAAAGAATCGGTATGAGTCTTAAGTTTCAAGTTTGGCACACCTTTTGTTCTCCTCCGCTTTCTTTTGATTGTAAGTTGCCAGCCATCGGAAAGTTGTTTGAACTCTTTCTGACTGACTTCGGAGATGCTTACACTTAGAGCCTGCAAGCCTTTCTCATACATACAAGTTCAATAACAATCTTTCTAATGCAGCCATGTAAAGCTTCGGCGACAAAACATTGCCTTTGTTTTTAACACTCTAACATATTCTTATTAAAGCAGTATATACAGTTAGCTTCAAAAGAGTTATTTACAAAAACATCTAATACAAACTATACCGAGACAAAGTTTATTTTTTTTTTTTACAATATTCACATGGGACTTAACCTAAGTAAAAAATCGATGTAATGTGCTTTGGAATATTTAAGCTACAATCGAGCTTTTACACTTTGCTTATAATCATATTCACTCGGCTCGCTGTTTGACTTCCATTGATCCAAATTAATTCATTTACCCGGACTTATAAGAAAATTACTGATTTGACAATTTTAATGAAAAATAAATAAACAATAGCAGTACACTTAAAGCAAATTAAAAATAATACAAAATAATGATAAATAAAAATGTTTTCAGTTTTAAATAAATTTGTAAGTAAGAAGGAATACACAAGAGGTCGCGATTGATCATGATTGACGGGTTGAACACCTCTGGTCTATATGATGTCTCATCAACTCATTCAGAACTCTGTCGCTTTGTTTGAGATCACAGGCAAAGCACCACCTCTCATCTTCCATAATGGTTCTGTCAAAGAAATTTTCATCTGCATCCACCATCGTGATAATATCCTGACAAGACCTTCTCTTTGCTCAGAAGGCAAGGCAAAATGAGTGTGGGACAAAACGAACACACAAACTTCCTCTTCCCTAAATCACTCAGAATGCAAAGAACGACATTCTTAGGGATGATTGAAGCCTCTGTTATCCTCCATGATGTGATTCAATGATTGTTGGTCATCAATTCAGCAGACATGTTTTCCATGAGTTTTTGAGTCTATTCATCTTCTACTGACTCATAACAAAATTGTGAATACTGCCTAAATATTGGGTTGTTGTAAATGAAATGGTCATCGAATGACTGTCAGGTTTCTACTGGTTGCTGAAGAAAGCAAGAGCTGAGGTATATACAAATTTTTTATGTTATATGACAGCGTCACACGTGGGTGATGCAATTGTAGTATTTGTTTCATTCAACGAGCATTAAACATTGAATACTACCAACAACAAGTTAATCATGGAACCCAGTCAATTAAGGTTGCTACACCTTTACGAGTTCAAATTGGGAAATTCTGCAGTGGCTGCAGTAAAAAACATCAACAAAGCATTCGGTGGAGGAACAACTAATGAGAGATCCACTCGCCGTTGGTTTGCAAAATTTCGCTCAGGAGATTTGAGACTACAAAACGAACCCCGTGACCATCGTCCTTCCTCCGTTGATTCAAATGAATTACAGGATTTAATCGAATCAGATCCATGATAAACTGTATGAGAGATCGCCCAGACACTAAATGTACACTTCTCAACTGTTTCACAGCACTTGGCAATAATAGGAAAAGTAAGGAAGCTCGACAAGTGGGTGCCTCACGAACTCACTGATGAAAACAAAGCACAGCATTTGGAAGTGTGCTCTTCTCTCTTAAGAAATAAAGAAGAAAGATTCCTGCAATGAATTGGGACTGTGGATGAGAAGTGGATATTCTAAGACAATTGTACACGTTCGTCGCAGTGGTTGGGAGTGAAAGACGCTCCAGGAAGGACTCCAAAGGCACCTCTGCATCCAATGAAGATGTTTACTGTATGGTGGTCTTCTGCTGGTGTTATTTACTACTCATTCCTTCCACGAGGAAGCGATAAATACAGCTCGATATTGTACAGATATGCGGCAAATGCATGGCAAATTGTGCCTTAAGCAACCAGCACTTGTGAATAGACATGGAGTCCTATTGTTTCAGGATAATGCCCGACCACATACGGCAGTGTCAACCATACAGCAAATCAACAATTTGGGATACAAAATTGTGCCTCATTCTCCATACTCTCCTGACATTTCCCCAACATGTTACCATTTTTTCTGGCACTTGAGCCATTTTTTGTCCAAGAAATGCTTTGCCAACAACTCATCAATTAAATCGGTCAGTGGAGGACTTCATCACTTCCCCAGAGACACTGATTTTTACAAATGTGGTATAAATGACCTTGCCATATGTTGGCAATAATGCATTGATGCTGCTGGAGATTACTTTGATTAGACAGGTATTCTTCTTCTTTTTCAATCGTCCTTAAAATCGGCCATTTCATTTGCAACAATCCAATACATTAGATTGGTTCATAGCCTCAATTCCATATGTCTTCAGTACTATTTCTAGGGTTTCCATAGCTAAAAGATTCACTTTAAGACAAAATTTAATTGCAGTTTTCTGTGCACTTTTCATATCTATAACATACAAAGGAAAGCACTTTACACTACACATAATTTACACACTACTGAACATAAACCAACCTCACTCTCTGGGGAGTTAGTATTAATTAGCACATTTGCAGACAGATTGCTCCAGCACTGTATGTATGTATGCAACAAATCAAGTCCTAAAACTTATGGACTGCACTCTGTATAACAGATGAAATACTAGATTTAACATTGAACAGTGTTTAATTATTGCCATGAGACTTCTCAAGATGTATGAAACTGTGATATGATATTAGGATCTCCTACCCAACATCCAAGAGTACTACATAATCCATGAGACTAGGCTTTGAGCATAAGCATTTCTTTGTGTGTGTGCATACAAAGCTACAATCTGGTATTATATCCTAATGGATGCCTTTGTAACAGATGAAATATTGGATTTATCATTAAACAGTGTATAATTATAATCCTCAGCCTTTTTCTTTTACTGCACAAAAGGAGGCTGAAAACATTCTTTTCAAAATAGCCAAGATATATTGCATGATTAGGATTTAGAATTAAGACTCAGAAATTCAAAACTGATGTTCTTGCAACTGCAGGGCAAAGTGTGCCGAATTTCTACTAACATCTTCATGTTAATTGGCCTGTTAGCAGCGTTGCATGTATATCCCAGCCAACATGCATTAAACCAGCAGCCTGGAAGAAATCTATGAGTTAATTAATAAAGGCATGCATTGAGGTGTTGTGTAGCATGCAACACCCCCCCCCCACCTCTTCTCTTGCAGAAAGGACAAACCACTCAAGTACTACTTGATCTTAGATAAGCTTCATCATCTGGTGTACTATCACAGCTTTATTTATTATAAGTTTGAAGCAGCCATGTCTGAACTCCAGAGACTTTACCCCTCCCATTTCTTCCTTCCAGCATCCAATTTCCTGCATTGTGGAGAGACCCAGTAATTCTTCTTTTTGAGGGTGAAACTTTAATAACAGCTATTCCACAGATTGGCCACTAGAATGAAACTAATAGTAATGCTTTAGGAGGTTTCTCAACTAGCTAATAATCTTGGTGCTGGATTTGACTGGAGAAACTCCTGAGCACAGCACTGAGGAAATGATTTGCAGATGATTTGGGTGAAATTCTCCATGTGTATGACTTAGTCAAGATGCCAGTACTGTATATTCCTTTTCCCCTCTCAATTTCAAATCATCAACCATGGAAGGTTTTATCATCATCAAATTCCTGACATGTACCCTCAAAGGTGTACAGGATATGATAGTACTACATGAAAAATTTACATCATTACTAACTTCCTATCTATAATTTTCCTCCAATCAGTCTGTTACTTGTCAAGACTCCAACATTATCAGATCTTATATTTCTATCGTCTAAGGCACTTTGTACCGTATCGATCAACCTATATCTTGGTCTTCCTCTGGGTCGTTTTCCTGCCAGCCTGGCAGAGAACACTCGTTTTGCTAATCTTTCCTCGCCCATTCTGTTTAAGTGACCATACCACCTGAGATTAGCTCTGCTAACGCATTCCTGGATGCTCACAATGTCAAGTTCTTTCCTAATATCCTCGTTTTTAATATGATATTGCCATTGATGCCATCTGTTCACGCCTCTAATCTTTCTTAGGACTCTCTTATCTGCGGTCTCTAGTCTTTGGACAAGTGTTTTAATTCTGACCCGGCTCTCAGATCCATAAGTTAAAACTGGTTTGAACACTGTCTTGTATACAGCTAATTTAGTGTTCTGACTAATTTCTCTCTTATTCCATATGAATTTATTCAGTTGGCGTCCTACCATACCAGCTTTGTTGATTCTGTTGTCTATTTCCATATTTAATTTACCATCTTCACTAAAAACCCTGCCTAAGTAGCTGAAATGTTTTACTTGTTCCACAGGTTCCGTGTTCACAACACAGATGACATTTTCAACAATTCTACCTATTTTCATTGTCTTTGTCTTTTTAATACTGCCCTTCATACCATATCTATTACAACAGTTATTCAATTTAGTCAGGGAATCTTGCAAACTTGTAGCGGATTTATTTAGAAGTATAACATCATCTGCATAAAGCAAAGAGCTGCCATCAACATCTCCAATTCTGATATCATGTTTAATACCACTTTCCTTCATCGTGTGATCCATATAGATAATAAATAACAGAGGGGGATAATGTACATCCTTGTCTCACAACAGATTTAACATTAAGCCATCTTCCTGTATACCTCCTTCAATTCTAACTGCTGACTTGCAACTCAAATAAAGACTAAGTATTGCTTGATATGATGCCCCGTTGACACCATATACCTGTAGCGTATTGAATAGCTTCTCTCTTGGCACCTTGTCATATGCCTTTTCCAAATTGACAAAATTTAAATACAGATCTTTGTTATATTCCCATGCTTTCTCGACTATTTGTCGTAAAGTGAAGATCTGATCCTGACAGCCTCTATTTGGCCTCAATCCAGCTTGTTCTTCACCAAGCTTTTCTTCCACAATTCTTCTCAACCGTTTCTCAAGCAGGGATATACCTCTGTAATTCTGACATTCAGTTTTATTTCCATTCTTATATATGGGTACTATTAGAGCTCTGCTCCAATCATCAGGAATTTGTCCCTCTGTCCAGGCCTTCTGAACTATGTGCAGCCACTGTAAGACTTTTATACCACCATACTTCAGCATTTCTGGTCGAATATCATCTACACCTGCTACCTTTCCACATTTTAAGCCTTTGATGGCTTTTTCTACTTCAAGTATGGATAAGTATTCCTGACTGTTGAGTGTTTTTTACAACTATGCCATCACTGCTTATTTCATTTAGCAATTTTTCGAAGTAATTACTCCATACTTCAAGGATATCTTTTTCTCCCATTTTCATGTCACCTTTATCATCTCTAACTCCTTTTACAGCACTCTTTCCTCCATTTCTAAGCTTCTTCAACAACCTCCAGAATATCTTACCACGTGATATTTATTTTCTATGTTTTAGCTAGTTTTACACAGTTTAGCTTTCTTACATTTGTCTCTGTATTCTCCAAGAGCACAAGCTGACTTATTTGCCAGGAACTTTTGATATGCTTTCTTCTTCACTGTCTCTTTAAATTCCTGTGTCCACAATGAAGTTCTGATTTTTCTATCCTTGCAGACAACCTCACCACATGCCTCTCCGGCTGAATCGATCAGGGTTTTCTTCAAGGTTTGCCACTGAATCTCCAAGGTTTGGTTCTTGTTCTCAAACTCTTTCATTTTTTCTTCAATAATCTTTGTGTATTTTAGTCTACAGATCACATATGAGAGCTGCTCAACTTTTATTCGCTTTAAAACTTTCTTACATGTTATTCTTTTCCACATGAAATTCAATTTTATCCTGCTCAAGACTAAATAGTGATCACTTCCAATTTCAAATCCTCTGTACATGCTGGTGTCCTGCACCAGAGAAAAAACATCACTATCAACAGTAACATAGTCAATTAGACTTTTCTTATTCCTTGCCTCTTCTCTCCATGTGAATTTGTGCACATTTTTATGTTGGAACATGGTGTTAGTAATAACCAGTCCATGTCCTGAGCAGAAATCCAACAGGTATTTGCCATTATTATTAGCTTTGCTCTTTTCTCCAAATTTTTCCAAAATATTTTTGTATGTCTGACAATCATTTCCTACTCTGCTATTTAGATCCCCAACAAGGATCAACTTTTCCTTTTTCATTGTTTCAGTTGCTTTCTCTAAAGCATCAAAAAATCCCTCCACTTCTACCTTAGAAGAACCTTCTGTGGGACCATAGGCACAAATAAGTCTCATTGTCCAGTTCCCCATTCTCATATTTGCCCACATTACTCTACTTGAGACTGACTTCCATTCAAGAAGATTAGCCTCATATTTAATGTTGAATACTATAGCTACTCCTTCTTATCCTTGATTGTCATTGCCTGAATATAGCATTTTGTATTTATTGCTCAGAAAGATCTCACCAGTTTTTGTCTTTTTTGTTTCAGTCACCTCTATTATGTCGATCTGGTACTTATCTAATTCCTCAGCTAGCTCCATTTCTTTGCCATTCAGGCTTCTTATGTTGATAGTACCGATCTTTAACTCTGGTGATGTTGAGTTGGGGCATGCTTTCAGATTTGTTCCAGTAGCTGACTTTTCGCTGTTCACCCTGGTTCCCTGACGAAAAGAACAGGAGCCTTGTTTAACTGGGCGACGCCCCAGCCGGCATGAAATTTTGTCATGTTGTACCATCATTTTGTATATTGGTTTAAGCCAATAGGAATACAATTTGGTCGGCTAAATCACAAATTTGCCACCACATCCTCGTTTGTTCAGTATCTAGGTAGATACCCAACAGGGTGCACCGCAAGAAGGTGAGGATTGGACATTAGGTCAAAAGCCGTGGTCAGTTCTCCACATTGCTTTAAAGGCTATGTGGATGTCTCCTCTCATTTATAGAGCTTTGACCCTTAAGCACCCCTGGAAGGTTTTAAAAAAGAATTAAAGTTGAGCAGCTTTTAGGATTTATATCCTAATACCAGATTAAGATATAAAACTAGACTCAACTATACAAACGTCACTGAATAAAAAATGAAATTGTAAAACTATAGACTTAAGCCAGACAACTTGGTGAGATTTCATACAGGCTGAGGCATCACCCAGTTCCCCACTCCACCACCATGCTGTTTTTGTCAGGGAACAACCAGGACAAACAGTGAAAAGTTAGCTATTGGAACAAATTCCAACTCGACATCAAGAAGAAGAAAAACAAGAACAACCCTAACTTCATAAGAAATGAAGATAGGAACCATAAATGGAAAGAAACTGGAAAAGTTCTTCTTGAACATAACTTGTGTTACTGATACAAAGAGCACTACAGCAGGTGAGATCCTACTAAATAATAAGTTTATGATGTTATCTTTAGACAATAATCATCAAGAAAAGAAATAAGTAGACATGGCATTCGACACCAAACATGAAGACTTGATTGGAAGGGAATTTCAAGTAGAGTTATTTGGGAAAACTTCAAAATGGGAAATGGACAATGAAACTTGTTTATGCCTTTAGTCAGGATATGGACTAGTCATTATTAACACCACGTTCCAAAATAAAGATGTTCGCATATAGAGGAGACATAAGAAAAGCCTCACTGACTGTTATTGTTGATAGTGACGTCTTCATGCTGGTTCAGGATACAAGAGTATACAGATTTGAAACTGTTCATCACTTTGTTTTAAGTAAGATAAAAATGAATATTACATGGAAAAGAACAATGTGTAAGAAAGTTTTAAAAAGAATTAAAGTTGAGCAGCTTTTATGGATAAACTAGACTCAACTATGCAAACATTACTTAAGAAAAAATTAAACAGCTTGAAAACAAGAACCAAACTCTAAGTGGCAAATTCAGAAGAAAACATTGATTCATCTAGGGAGGCATGTGAAGTTGGCAATACATTCAGTATACTTTCTTCTTTTCTAGTACTGCTTCTTTAAATACCATGGTGGACACAAGAAGCCATCCTAGAAAAGAAGAAAACATATTGAAAGCAAAAGTCAGCAGATGCCCTAAAAGAAAACTGTAAGAGAACTAAGCTAAGCACAAAAGCAAGTCAACAAAAATCAAGAAGTAAATATCAGGAGGCTATTCAAAGATGAAATGAAAACTGAAGATAAAGACAATCGAGATGTCTAGAATAACTACAGTATGGCACAAAAAAAAAATAAAAAATAAAAATAAATAAAAAAATACTGAACTTCAACACCCTGCCCCTCCCCCCTTTCTGTACACGTGCTATGAGATATGCTGTTCAACTGAATGCAAATTAATAGAACAGCACATGCAGAGCCTGCACCATTACTTTTAGCTGTAGCAATGATGTTCATATTGGAAGAAAAGATGCTTACTGTTGAGCATTATTTTCGTTCATATGGAGTTGGTAGAGCAAATGGTCCAAGCCTACAAAATGTTTGCGAGTAGTTTGTTGTTTCCGTAAGCATGCCCCAAGCAACAGTGTCATCAGTGCCTTAATCAAGAAGTTCCAATGTATTGAGGGTGTTCTGTCGCAATGCAGAGGACATTCAGGGAGACGACAAACTGTTAACACAAATGAGAATCACGCTGGAGCAAGTATTACACTCTCCAAAAGCAGTCAGTGCCGAACAATGGCAAAATTTGGGATACCAAGGTGGTCACACTACAGAGAATCCTTAAGGAGCTGGGTACCTTTTCATTGGGTCAGTGTTTAATTTAATAGCAATAGATTATGCTGCACGGCAAGAATGCTGTGCATGCATGCTGGCCAATATCTATGAAGATTCATCCTTCATAAAGTCTGGTTCTTGGACAAAACACATTTCCATCTAAGTGGTTATGTAAACAGACAAATCTACAGGTTCTTGTTTTCTAGAGACCTGAATTTGTTCAAGAGAAAGCTCTTCACAGCCACCATGGCATAATTGGGCCATACTTCATTGAAGAGGATGGTACAACCGTGACCTTGAATAGTGAAAGCTATATTGAGAAGGTGTTAGTTCCATTCACCCAGGACTTGCATTGAATATGTCATACAAAAAACATCATTTCATGCACAAGTATTTTAAAAGGAATGGAGCAACCTGTCACACATCACATGGTTCTAGAGTCTATCTATCAAAATATTTCTCCCGGGAGGCTCATTTTGAGATTCACAGAATTCCTGTATCCTTCACATTCTCCTGATCTCACATCACTTGATACCTTCGTTTTTTGGGGTATGTTGAAGGAATGGGTATTCCATCATGACCCACCTTGATGAACTAAGGGATAAAATTACACAATATGTCCAGTAGATGTCCCAACTCTTGTTCTCCAAGATGACAGAGAACCTTCGTATGTGCTATGAAACCTGTCATGAAAGATAAGGTGCCCATTTCAAGCACATGGTCTATTGTCATTAATGCTTTATTCGACCAAGATTATTAAAACTAAGCATAGATTCTTGTTATATTCCCATGATTCCTTATCTGTCTTCAAGTGAAAATCTGATCTCAAAAGCTCTATTTGGTCTGAATCTGGTTTCTTCCTCTCCAAGTTTCTCTTCCACAATTTTTCTCAGCCTCTTACCAAATATGCTTGTACATGGGTCTGAAAAGTTCTTGGCCTCAACCATAAATGGCAACACTATCGGCAAGATTTTTTTTTTTTTCTTAGTTGGTACATCTGTCATAAGCATCCTTGTGAAACTGCAAGTCATTCTATCGAGTAGTTTTTTTTATACAGATGTAAGAAGGCACAGTGTTGTCTGCATCTCTTGAAATGGATAAAATTGAGTATCATGCAGTTATAAAATTCTTTGTAAAAGAAGGTTTAACGCCAAAAGAAATTCATAAACGTTTATGAGCACTCTTCACCTTCATTTTCGACAATTAAGAAATGGGCCGCCGAGTTTAAACGTTGCCGTACCAACCTTGAAGATGACCCATGTGAAGGACGTCCAAAAAGTGTAACACCACCAGAAATCATTGACCAGTGCACAATATGGTATTGGATAACCAGCGAGTCAAAGTGTGTGAAATTGCTGAGACTGTAGTCATTTCAAAAGAACATGTAGGATACATTTTGCATGAAGAACTGCAAATGAAAAGCTTTGCACAAGATGGGTGCCGCACAGATCAAAAAAGCACTCGCATGAAAATCTCTGAACAGTACTTGGAGCATTTTAACAAGAATAAAACTGATTTTGTGCATCGATTTATTACTATGGATGAGACCTGGATTCACCATTACACACCAGAATCCAAACAGCAGTCAAAACAGTGGACAGAAGCCGGTTGTTCAGCGCCAAAGAAGACAAGGTCATGGCATCGGTGTTTTGGGATGCTAAAGGCATTTTGTTTATTAATTATCTTGAAAAGGGTAAAACAATAACCGTTTGGAATATTATTCCAATCTTTTAACCAGACTAGACGAAAAAATTTGTGAGAAAAGACCTGGTTTGCAGAAGAAAAAAATCATCATTCATCAGGACAATGCACCTGCCCACAAAGGTGTTTTGGCAATGGAAAAATTAAGGGATTTGCAATATGAATTGTTGGAACATCCACCCTCTTCTCCAGATTTGGCTCCTTCTGACTTCTATCTCTTCCCAAAACTAAAAATCTTCCTCACTGGTCAGCATTTTTCTTCAAATCAAGAGGTGATTGCAGCTGTAGAGGGGTATTTTGCAGATCTTACTGAAAAATCATTACAGGGATGGGATAATGGCACTGGAGCATCGCTGGAATAAATGTATTAGTCTTAAGGGGAGATTATGTTGAAAAATAAAAATAATTTTGAAATTATAAATTCGTTTTTTTCATTGTCACCACCTGGCTAATATACCCTTGCAAAGTGATCACTTAGTACCTGAACTATTTCTTCTGCTTTTGTCACTTTTCTACCTTCAGCACTGAGTAAAGTTATCTTTCCATAATCATTCTTTCTCTTACTTGCTCATCATCATCATACGTATCAAGGATTTAGGCCTAGTATGGCCTGTTCCGGCCTTAGAAGTCATCGTTGAATCGTTTAAGAGGACGTCCTGGTTTTCTTTTTCCTAATGGGTTGTACTTTAAGGCTTGTTTTGGTAATCTTTCTGTTTTCATTCTTTGAACGTGTTCCATCTATCTATGTTTATATTTTTTAATTTTTTCAATTACTGGTTCTTGGTTTAATTCTTTCATAATATCTTCGTTTCTTTTGTGATCAAATAGGGTATACTTTGCAGTTTTTCTCATAAACTTCATTTCTGCTGTTGTTAATCTTTGTTTGTCTTTTTGTTTTATTGTCCAGATTTCGCTTCCATACATTAAGACCGGTAGGGCTAATGTATTGTATACTTTTAGCCTGGTTTGTTTTTGAACTAGGTTTGGTTTAAATATAGAGTTAATTACTCCTGTTATTTTTAAATATTTTGCAATTTTTATGTTTATATCTTTTTCATTTTCATAAGTGATCATACATCCTAGGTAGTTAAATGAATTCACCTGTTCTAAGATCTTGTTATCTAATACTATTTTAGTTCTTGCTGGATCTTGTCCTTTAAAGGCCATAGTTTTTGATTTTTCTGTTGATATTATCATACCATAATCTTTGGATATCTCATTTAGATTTAAAATAGCTTTCTGTAAGTTATCTTCAGAATTTGTAATTATTATTTGGCCGTCTGCAAAGCAGAGAGTGTTTAAGTTAACTGTAGGTGAAAGTTTAATTCCTTGATGTAAATTTTTACTCCATTTTATTATTATTTCATTTAAGTAGATATTAAAAAGAGTTGCTGAGAGGGGACATCCCTGTCGGACCCCTTGGTTTATCTCTCTTGTATATGATAGCTCATGATTTAATCTTATTTGTATTTGATTATTTTCATATATACTTGTGACAGCTTTTAGGATATTATTTGGTATTTGTCTTTCTTTTAATATGTTAAATAATATGTTTCTTTTAACTTTGTCAAATGCTTTTTCAAAGTCAATAAATGCAATATGTGTTTCTAAATTATATTCTCTTCTTTTCTCTATTATTAATTTTAGGCAGAAGGCTGGGTCTATACATGATCGTCCTTTTCTAAATCCATTTTGTACCTCTAGAATAAAGTTTTCGGAATATTTCATTAGTTTGTTATTTAAGATTCTGCTGTATATTTTGTAACATGAATTTAGTATACTGATACCTCTATAGTTTTTAGGGTCATCTCTATTACCTTTCTTAAAGATAGGAATCACAATTGCTTTTTTCCATTCTATTGGGGGGATACCAGTTGAGTAAATTTTATTTAAAAATAATAAGAGTCTTCCTTTGAATCTTGTTCCTGCGTATTTATATAGTTCTGAACCTAGCTTATCTTCTCCAAGTGATTTTCCGTTTCTTGTTTCTTTCAGGCTGATTTCTAATTCTTCTTCAGTTATTTCCTTTTCATTTTCGTTAATTGTTTGCCAGTTGTCTTTTTTAAAATATTTGTCTGTCCACAGTTCTGTGTAGTAATTTAGAAATTCTTCTAATTTCAATTCAGTGTTTAATTTTGTGTTTTCTTTGGTATCTGCATTTAGGTGTTTCAAAATCTTATATACATTGGGTCTTATTTTATATAAATCATGTTCTAAATTAGAAACAAATTTATTCCATGATTCTCTATGTCTTTTTCTGACTTCTCTTTTAGCTATGGCTCTTATTCTTTTATATTCTATTTCATCTTCTAATCTTTTACTGCTTAACCATTTGTGATATCTTACTTGCTACATTGCAAAAGAACTCTTTTGGATTTCCTTTAGCTTGCTTAGCAACTTTTCTTTCAAAATTTGATGTAACCTTTCTTACCACACTTGTTACCCTTCTGCTTGCACTTTATATTGCTCATGACCTTGCTGATCACTTTTTTTTTGTTTATATTCCTTCCACAATGCTTTCTTTTTTCTGCAGCTGCTGCTTTACATTCCTACTTATCCACTTAATTCCTACTCAGTTTATCCTCAAGACCATGGATATGTAGTCTGATAATGCCTTGCTCAAACAATCCCTGACTGCTTCCCATGCACTAATAACATTTATTCCATGTAGTATACAATATCAAAATCAAAGCCATTTTAAGTTATAGATCTGAAAATTGGGTTAGAAATAAAGCACTTGATCTAAGAGTAGAGACCACAGATATGAAAGTTGTAAGAAAAATTAGGGGCCTGAACAGATGGTATCAATTGCAGAATAGAAATGAAGATATTAGGAAGGAATGTGATATTGTTAACATTCGAAAAAATGTGTGAGCAGACTTAATCTATGGTGATGGTATGGTTACTTTAACAGAATAGGACAGGAAAGGTTAGCAAAACAGTTGTTTGGTGCCAATTTTTTGTGTGAAAGCAGTTTGATGACAGGAAAAAGACCCAGATTTAGGTGGACTGATTCAGTCAGGTGTGCCTCAGAAGACCAAAATGTTAAATCCAACAATATTGGAGTGCTGACAATAAATAGACTAATTTGGATTAAAATTGTTGATAGAAGATTAATAATAATGTAAACTTAATCATGAGATACTGTTATAGTAACCTGCATACTCTTGAGGATACATAGCATGAAATTGATGTTGATAAAAGAAATGGCTGAAAGTAATGTGGATGATGATTTGATAGTTTGGATTGAACTATCACACGTGCCTTCACTGGGCAAAATGTGAGCTCGAGTGACTGCAGAAACAATTGTCATGTGGTATAGCAGAAGGGTAACAAAGAAAAAAGTGAATGGGGAAATAAAAAAGTGCTGTATGGATTTTTGAAGGCAAGAGGTGTACTTAATGAGAAAGTCATGAAAGTATGATTCCCAGGAGTGAAGATCTAAGGATGTTAGTGAAGCTAGTTTGCAGAAGGGAGAAGTAAAAGAGCTGCTTGTTTTGGCAGGCACATATAATTGGAAAATTTGGAAAATATGCAATGAAAGAGGACATCAAGTGGAAGAAGCCAAAATGAAAAGTAAGAAACTAAAGATTGTCAGACTGTGACATTGGTATGACAAGACAGAATTGAGAAGCTTGTGCAGGAACAATGGTGTGCAGTTTATGGGTGTATGGAGTGAACTTGATGGACAAATGGACACACACACATGCCTGATTGATTATTTCCATGGTTTAGTTAGACTTTTGTTGTTCAGTGAGAGGTTAAAAGTATCAATTCAAGGAAACTAGAGGTATCAGGAAGAATACAATTGAGCATGTCTAGCTACCCCTGTGACAAATGGGCATGAGTACAGAAATGATCATGAATGGCTGAGTGGTTTTCCTGGTTTTGAATCTAAATGGGTTGGCAATAACATTCTGCAAGGGTAACTGTGGTTCGAAGGAGATGTTGGAATGCATATACACGAATGCCAAAAGTATCAAATAAAAGATAGGAATTTTTAGCATTGGTCAGCTTGACTTAACGAAAAATCATCAGCATCAGAGAGATCTGATTGACAGAAAGTGATATAGTTATAAGTAAAGGGTACTACATTTTCAGGGATAATAAAGGGAAGAGGATAAGAGGATGGTTATCACTAATGAAAGCTGAAGAAATTTTGAAGGTCTTCAGCTTTCATTAGTAATACCTATTTTTCATTAGTAATGTATATTTCTATTTTTGCTTAACTTCAGCTGAAGTTCAGCAAAAATAGAAGATAACAAGTTAAGTCAAGAAGGATTTTATTTCTGAGGGAGATAGTCCATTTGAGGCTATCTGGCATGGCACAATCACCAACAGGACAAAACATATAGTTGGTTATTGACAGTAGACCAAGAGGACAACAGGAAGATGCAGATGCCATGTATCAGCATATTAGCAAAATGACTGCAAGCCTGGCAATTATAATGGGAGGGGGGAATTCAACTATGGGGATATAGACTGGTAGGAGGAAAGGGCACATGACAAGATGGAAATTGAATTTATGCAGTTACTAAGGGATAATTACCTGAAACAGCATGTGATGAATGGGACCAGGAATTTGAGAGTATGGTATCTGGTAATAGCATCATAAGATGTATCCATACTGATTATTAGACACACATATTTACAAGAATAAAGAATAATAATAATGATAATATTATTATTATCACGTGACACCTCCAAGGAGTCCAGACTCATCGAGGGAGGGCACCTGCTCTACAAATCTATGTCTCCACCACTCAATGTACCAACTACAGTGAACCGCATCATCTACACCAATGCCATCTATTGCCCAGCACTATCAATAGTATTTTCACAGACAATCACAAACATCCATGCCCACAGCAGGATTCAAACCCACAGCCTTTTGGCTGGAGAACGGATACACTAACCACTTGGCCAACCAGGCTGGCATAATAATTTTTATTATTGCAAATATTTCATCCAAAAATTAACAGTCCATCAGCAGTGCTATGTTCTCCTCAGGACCTTTTGAATGGGCAAACCACCCGGCTAATTAATGTTGTGAATTGACATGGCTAAATAATGAGCAAGAATGGAAAAATAATTTAAGACATTTTTTAATTAATAGTGATAAAAATCGAACCGGAGAGTCTCTATACTCGTGAGACCAGCTCAATTTCTTGCATTGCAAGCCAATCTCGAGAGCTTTGGATATTCACTTTGATGCACCCCAATCCATATGCAGAAGAAGAAGACAAAAATTGGAATCGCAAATACAACGGTATCAGTTGCAAAGAAGATCTTTTACAAAAGAGACATAATTTTGATGTTTTTGATGTTAACTTGAGCGAATTCTAATCGAAGGCAAAAATCAATGTTAAAAATCTACATTTGTTTTTCTTAATAATGGTTTTTATCCGATGATCGTGAGTCAAATATTTAATATTTTATTTTGTAAAAGAAAATAAGTCTGCGCATCAAATATAGTTGCGAGCTCAGGGAATTCTCAAAACTCTCGAGGACTATGACATCAGTTTCAAGTGATACCAATTTCCATTCCTAATAATGAATACTTATGAACAGTAAAACTGTGACATAACGCGGGTTATGTGTCTCAGGTATTACTGTCAGTGCACAATTCAGTGATTTGTTCTGATTAATTTAATAACAATGCTATTTTGTATTTATTAAATTACTCCATAATGAGTAAAACGTCAAGTCAGAAAACCACACTCTTAATTTATTTTAAGAAAGATGAAACCGATAAACATAGTAGCGAAGACCCCAAACCAACAACAGAATCGTCAATTTCTGCAGAGTCTCTTTCAAATGTAAAACGTGCATCCAAACACCGTTTATCGGGTATTAACAGTGAGTGGTTTAAAATATTCCACTGGTTAGTGGGGAAGGATAATGGAATGATGTGTTCCACATGTATGAAATACGGAAAGAGATAACCCACAAACAAGGAAGTGACTTGGGCAACTATGCCATGCACAAGACTTTGAAAAGAAAGCTTGGTTGACCATGAACAAAGCAAGTTACACACTGATTCTTGTTCAGCATCATCATCATCATCAAATTCCTGACATGTACCCTCAAAGGGTGTACAGGATATGATAGTACTACATGAAAAATTTACATCATTACTAACTTCCTATCTACAATTTTCCTACAAATCAGTCTGTTACTAGTAAAGACTCCAACATTATCAGATCTTATATTTCTATCATCTAAAACACTTTGTACCATATCAATCCACCTATATCTTGGTCTTCCTCTGGGTCATTTTCCTGCCAACCTGGCAGAGAACACTTGCTTTGCTAATCTTTCCTCGCCCATTCTGTTTAAGTGACCATACCACCTGAGATTAGCTCTGCTAAAACATTCCTGGATGCTGACAATGTCTAGTTCTTTCCTAATATCCTCATTTTTAATATGATGATGCCATCTGTTCATGCCTCTAATCTTTCTCTCATAAGGACCCTCATATCTGCGGTCACTAGTCTTTGGTCACGTGTTTTACTTCTGGCCCAGCTCTCAGATCCATAAGTTAAAACTGGTTTCAACACTGTCTTGTATACCGTTAATTTAGTGTTCCGACTAATTTCTCTCTTGTTATATATGAATTTATTCAATTGACTTCCTGCCATACCAGCTTTGTTGATTCTGTTGTCTATTTCCATATTTAATTTACCATCTTTTGTCTTTTTATTGCTGACCTTCATACATTATCTATTACAACAGTTATGCAATTTAGTCAGGGAATCTTGCAAACTTGTAGCAGATTTATTTAGAAGTATAACATCATCCACATAAAGCAAAGAGCTGACATTAACATCTACGATTCTGATATCATGTTTAATACCACTTTCCTTCATAATGTGATCCATATAGATAATGAATAACAGAGGGGATAATGTACATCCTTGTCTCACACCAGATTTGACATTACACCATCTTCCTGTACTTCCTTCAATTCTAACTGCTGACTTGCAACCCAAATAAAGACTAAGTATTGCTTGTTAAAACACTTAAGGAATAGAACAACATAGTTAAGGATATAAATTAAATTAAACTTTAATAAATATTTTCCGATATTTCGGCAACGTCACGTTGCCATTTTCTAAAGGAACTTACAAAAAAGTTACGTGCACGTAGGCACTACAACACAGAAACTGAGAATGAAGAGATGAAGCTATTGTTCTCCTAACAGTCCTGATGGTGCCCTCTAGCGGGCTAAGTAGGTGTTCTTGGCTTGGCTGTTGATAGTACCGATCTTCAACTCTGGTGATATCGAGTTGGAGTGTGTTTTCAGATTTGTTCCAGTAGCTGACTTTTTGCTGTTCGCCCTGGTTCCCTGGCGAAAACAACGGGGGCCTCTTTTAAGCGGGCGACACCCCAGTCGGCATGAAATTTTGTCATGTTGTACCATCATTTTGTATATTGGTTTATGAATACAATTTGGTTGACTAAATTCCTAATTGCCAGCCCATCCTTGTCCGTTCAGTATCCAGGTAGATACCCAACAGGGTGCACCACGAGAAGGTGAGGATTGGACATTAGGTCAGAAGCCCTGGTCGGTTCTCCACATTCCTTTAAAGGCTATGTGGAGGTCTCCTCTCAGTTATACAGCTTATAGGGCAAATTGAAAAATCAATTTCAATTTTGAATAACTTGCAGAGAGATGCTTTTCTGGGAGCTTTAAGATCTATGTATTGGTTAGTGAAAAATGAGTTACCACCTACTACGTTATTTGAAAAATTGCTTGAGCAATGCAATGCTATGGGCTGTTCCTATTTAGAACATCTTAACGTTGGTAAAAATGCACATTATACCTCAGAAAAAATAATGCAAGAGTTGATTGATATTTTAGCATCAGAAATTAGATCTGAAATACTGAAAAATATACATTCTGCAAATTATTTCAGTGTTTTATGTGATGAACTACAGACATCTCATAGCTGATTGTGTACATTAAATATGTTTTTGTCAACTTAGAAAAGAGGTCAGGGTTAGTTTTGTATCGACTTGCAATATCATTGATACATAACTAACAAAGTAATTGAAACCCTTGACAGTCTAGGCTTAAAAACTTGTAATCTGGTGGGCCTAGGATCTGATGGAGCAGCTGTCATGATTGGAAAGCAAAAGGGAGTTGCAAAACTGTTCAAAGATAAAACAGATGGACTCATGGTCAACTGTCATTGTGTAAACCACTGACTGGCTCTTGCTAGTGCCAAAGCAGCTGCTGAAGTGCCTTATTTAGTCATGTTTAATGATATCTTAAAACAATTGTTTTTCATCTTCCAAAATTCCTCAGTCAGGATGGCTGATTTAACCCAAATCCAAAATATATACTGAACAGTCCTCAGATTAAACTTAAAATGGCTAGTGACACTAGATGGCTGTTTCATGATTCTGCAATACAGTCTCTAAAGAATGCATGGGGGGGTGTTATAGCTATAGCTGCATTGGAAAGAGAGGCCACTGAACGAAATGATATCACAGCTGAAGGTTTAAGTAAATATATCAGAACATACAATTTCGTAGCTTCACTAATGATGCTTTCATATGTGTTAGTGCATTTACCTAACTTGTTTAAATCATGGCAAAGGCAAGATGTTAACTGAAATAGAGCCAGTCTTGGAAGCCAGAAAACTATCCATCATGGAATTGAAAGACACTCCTGGCAGTCATTTTCAAAATCTTCATCAGCATCTTTCAGGTGAATGGTCAGATCTTCACATTGATTATTCAGATTCTAATGTTATTACATTTAAGACTACAATATATGATAAATACATAGGCACAGTTATTAAACACCTAGAAGCAAGATTTCCAGATATTCCAGTCATTTCCTGCTTTTCAAGACTTTTCAATGCAGAAGGTCATGAACAACATGAGACTTCTGAGATTCTTTTTGATTATTATTCTAGAAATGGAAGTCCTGCAGTTTTAAACTATGAAAGTACTAAACTAGAATGGGCAGTTGCATCAAAAATGATTAATGGACAGTCATACAAAAATCTAGATCCAAGACAAATCTGCTGAAATTAGCAACAACATCTGAGCTCAAAGAGTCTTTTCCAAATTTAGCAGAACTAGCTGCTGTTGGACTGGCCATACCGTGAGCACAGCTGAACGTGAAAAGGTTTCTCTGCATTAAAAAGGATAAAAACCTGTATGAGGGATCGCACCAGTCAGAGCACTCTAAATAATCTGATGCTGATTTCAATGGAGGGACCAGATCCAACAGATTTTAATTACAAAAAAGCTGCTGACAATTGAGCTTCTAAGAAGAAGAGAAGAGAAGAATTAATGTATAAAATTTTAAGCTGTGAGCATTACAAGGTTTTTCATTACTTAATGAGAAAATAAGAAAAATCCTAGTTGTGTTTGTTATAATTACTATATAAAATATTTTCCTTGTTTGAAGTAATTTCTAATAAAATTACTATTTTAATTTGTTATGAAAAAGGTTCTTTCTTAACTCATTCAAAATTTTTGTATGCATGGCTGGTAAAAATTTCTGGGGAGAACACTGCAGTGTATCAGCATAATCACAAGATGATGCTATATCAAAGAGCATTAATATCATTTACAGAGCTGAGCCACATGGCAGAATACCACCATATGTGTGGCTACAAAATAAAATGAGATTGTAATTAAAGCTAAAAGTAAAATTAAAATAATTTTGAAATACAATAAAATAACCAAATTTATATAAATAAAATGATTGAATGATATAGCATTATATATTTAAAAGGCAATGGTATGAAGGAATGCATGCTACTCATCTTCATAAATGACAACTCTCCCAAATCTTGGCAATCAATAGACAGCTATTTAGATTTAAGTTTGAGCAATGTAGAAATGCTTCAGCAACTTCTTTAAATCTAGCCTTGCTCAGCATTGAGTGAACACTATCCAGTGTGCAATCCAGGATTAGTAAAGCCAGATTTTTCAGGTTTATTGTTGTTAATACAAGCTTGGTGTTATTGTAGTCATTTTTCAACCAAATGTCATGTTTGTCCAAAGCAGCAGAAGCACTTGGAACCTGGTAAACACCACAGAGGGAGCTGTTTATCTTTTGTTGACATGAAAGAATGTAGGGACTAAAATGTATCTTTTCGAGATCTTTGCAATGTATGAGATAAGGACTCTCCATACAGGTTCAGGGGGTTCTTAGGGTAAGGTTAGCAAGAGTCCACGATAATTTACCTTCAATTGAAAGAGCCCATATAAAGTCCATATCCTCTTGTCATGAAGATAATTGAACTTAGATCTTTTCCAATCAAAGAGTGCAACATCCCATTATTCTTACGGGTCGCTACCCAAATGTGTCTGGGGTAGCGACTAAATGCAGAAGTCATATTTTCCACATACAAGCAGCCAAACTGTGTATTCACCATATTATTAGAATATCGCTGAGAGAAAGTTGTAAACATTCGTTTTTTCTCTTGGTGATAAGTACACCACAGTAGACAAAAAATTAGATTCTGATAATAATCCTATACTGAAGTGCAAGAAAATAAAGGGCTACTTGTATGCAGAAACCATTGGCTTAACATCAGTTGATTCAGTATCCCAAAATGCACCAAACACTTTCATGCAGATGCATATATTTAAAAAAAAAAAAATTTTTCTCTATTAAGAAGTCCAAAGACTCATGGCAGGAAGGTACTCCACACTACACAATCCACTGTTTGTCTATACTAATCCTTGATCTACTTACCACACCATTATCAATACTAATAGTATTTCTGTTCTGTTACTTTTGTGTGTTCTCTGGCCAATTTCCCTATATGTAGGATGAAAAACTTCAGTTTCCAGGTGAAAAAATCTCTGCCTCTTCTGCATTCTTCCAGCTCACTATCCAAATTGGTTTCAGTCTTTACTAAGGTATCATTAGCCTCACCCATGGAAATAATGAAAGCAATATTTTCCACATATATAAGCAGTAAATGGTGTTTCATATTTTCTAACCAAGTGAAAAACTTTCTACAACTATCTTTCATCCAGAATATTCTAATAATATAATGATATACCACAATATGACTTATGCACTAATTTAGTTTTCAGTATCTCCATGGGGTTTAGCTCCCATTGCTGTGGCCTACATAAAGGTTGAAACTGGTCTGGATAATGATCCTTCCCATAATGTATAGCAATATACATACATTTGAAAGGAAGTATGCTGTAATGTGAAATATTGAGGTAACAGATGTGAAGTCAACAGCCTCTATATGTAAGTTACTGTGAAGATACTTCACTTTGCCTAAACTTTGGTTTGTTTATGCTTGGGTAAAGGATTAAAACAAGAATATAATATCTTGTCTAGTTTATATATTGAGCTATTCACTCTACAAAAATTGAAAATATATCCAATCTTGGCTATCACTGTTTCACATTTTGGGTAATGTCCTAAGAGCATCCTTAAAAATATATGACACAATACAGAAGAGGGCAATTAGGATGAGTAATGACCCATCTCTTACCAGCAATCTGTAATCTTTGCTTATATTATTGGTGTTTTCCTTGGTGGAAAAGACCAATTTTCCTGCTGTTTTAAATTTTTTAAAGATCTCATGTGATTTTATACTCTGCATTATTAAATGTTTTCCCTCATAATACGAGGGTTGTTTGAAACATTTGGTAAATTTCCAATAGATGCCGACACAATTCGTTCATTCATACCAGTGTCGGCACGTATCACCTTTTTCATGACCTCTAGCAAAATTTTAGCCACATGCAACATGTAGTTCTCGTTTGGCAAACATTTAAAATGACTGTGTTCGCATTTTTCATAAAAAATGGAGAAAAACGAGTTTCGTGCATTGATAAACACTTTTATTTGAAGAAGTAGATGGCTGCACAGATCAAAGTTGAGTTAGATGCAGTTCATGGGGACTGCACCAGCATTGCTGAGATTGTAGGCATCTCAACTGAACTGGTGTATAATACTCTGCATGAAAAATTGCACATGAAAAAAGCTGTGTGCATGATGGGTGCCATGACTGTTGACCAAAAACACACGCAAAACGACATTTCAACGCAGTGTTTCGCAATGTTTAATTGCAATTCGCAGGATTTTTTGCATCAATTCGTGACTGTAGACGAAACTTGGATCCATCACCACTACACACCTGAGTCCAAGCAGCAGTCAAAACAGTGCCCAGTGAAAGAGCACCAAAAAAACCGAAGATGTTTTGTCAGCTGGGAAGGTGACGGCCACTGTTTTTTGGGATTCCCAAGGAATTATCATGATAGACTATTTGCGTCTTGGACTGTTTAAAAGAAGAACTGAAGAAAAAACAGCCAAGATTGGTGCACAAAAAAGTGCTCTTTGATCAAAACAATGCATTGTCCCACACATTGGCTGTCCCAATGGCAAAATTGCACAAATTGAGGTTTGGACTGGTTCCACATCCACCATATTCTCCGGACTTGATCCCATGCGATTTCTTCTTGTTCCCAAACTTAAAAATTTGGCTCGGTGGGAAAACATTTTCTTTGAACGAGGATGCCATCAAGGCTGTCAATGACTATTTTGACAAATCCTACTTTTTAGATGGGATGAAAAAATTGGAAACTCACTGGGCCAAATGTGTAGATCACAATGGAGACTATGTTGAGAAATAAAGATGATTTTTTCCAAAAAAAAAGTGTTTAACTTATTTTTTTTTAACAAACTTTTCAAACAACCCTCGTAACTGCAAATATAAGAGTTCTTAGAAAAATAAGGAAGTGAACAAATATGAAGATATTAGAAAGGAATTTGACATTGTTAGCATTCAAGAATGTGTAAGTAGAACTAATCTAAGGTGGTCAGTGATTTAAAGAGAATGGGAAAGCAAAAACAAAATAGGTGTTTGATAGTAGAAAAGAGACAGAACACAACCACAATCCAGGTGGATTTAATGCTATTAGTAGGGCACTATTAGAAAACCAAAATGCTGGAATGACATTATTCCAATATTGCTGTTTATGAGGTATCCAAAACAGCAGATTAATTTGGAAAAAAAACTGTCAATAAGAAGCTACTAATAATGCAAACTTAATAATGTAGTAATATCATAGTATTATCCTGTACATCCCTTGAGGATACATGTTGTTGCAAAATTATGTAGAGAATATTCTGTGAAGAAATATGATATGTTATTCTTTTGTTTCTACATTTTTTTGACATATTGGCAGTATTCACACTCACAACACAACTGGCTAATGACAGTCATGTTGTTGGTTGAAAGTGGCATAAGTGAAATCATATTTTCCGAAATTTATTCCTATTAGTCAAATCTTTAAGTAAATTTATTCCTATATTTAAGATGTATGCTGAGATTGTCATCTTGCATTTTAACAGTATTTTGTTTGCAAACATCATGTGATATTCGTCTCTCTTTGCAGATGTTCGATAGCTTCTTACAGCACTTGGACTGTCACCACTCTAACAAATGCCTTTTCTTTATTGTTACACGATGATCAGCATTTATTTTAGACAAATTATGGACTCTACAATCGTGTTAGAAATAATAATTTTAATTTCCCAATGTTTCGACAAAAAAAAAAAAAATTCACTGGAATTTTCACTCGGGGGGGGGAGTCACTTCCCCACGAGTGAAGTGAAATGTGAACTTAAGACGATGCCTGTCAAAACGGATCACACCCTGTTACTCCCACTCCTGACTTTTCCCCCTTAAATCCCTCCTCTTCCCCCAAAATATAATTTCTATTCTCAGATCCTTCTCTCACCCCACCCCTCCCAAACGCTCTCAACCCACCTTTAATAATATATAAAAAATCCGGTTTTTTTTCAATTAATTTACCCACTTTCCCAAATCTCCCCCTTCCTTTAACACCTTAACAACAGATGAAGGCACATCGCCAGAATAAGGAGACAGAAAACAACATTCAAAAAAGGTATGTCCAAATTTTCCTCCAATATCATTCTTCATATATTAGTTTCATAACACTTCAGTAATGTCCTAAGTTTTTGGGTAAAGAGCCAATGACATTGTAAAAAAAGAGGCACTCCTAAACGAAAGATAGGCTATATTAGCCATTAAAATAATAGTTTATTTTAGAGGAGTAACATGGGAATTTTCCCAGAAATAATACTTATAAATATCACCGATGCTGTCTTAAATAGAATAGCTTTGATGTAGTTATTTTATTTTTTTATATTATATTAATTATTATATATTATATATATAAATATATTATATTAATTATATTATATTTATTTTATATTAATAGAATAGTTTTGATGTAGTTATTTTATTTAATTTATTTTAATTCAATTTAATCTAATATTTCACTAGTGGTCAGGCAGGCCAGTAGAATAATTGTTGATCAAATAATTGTCTCTTTAGTATAGTGGGTGAAACGTAATATAGCTGGTCTCTGTGTATATGTATATATATGTGTGTGTGTGTGTGTACTCCAGATAATGTGAATCTTAATATGAGGTCGAAATGTCGGGAAATTAAAATTATTATTTCTAACACAGTTGTAGAGTCCATAATTTGTCTAACAAATTCCACTTCTAAATCTTAATTAATCATTTCCTCTTCCAACTGACAGAGGTCTTCATTTAAAAGTTTCTCTGAATGTAATGCTAACAATTCATTCACATCAATTTTTGTATTGTACCTCCCATGTTGAGTTTAATACCTATTTCTACATTTTCAGTTATCACTGAAGTAGTTCTTGAAAAGTCTTGAGGATCACAAACACAGAGCACAATTTTCTCCATAATCCAATTATCAAATTATTTCACTGTGTTCCAGGAGCAACCAATGTTTATCACTAAATCATCACAGACATTAAAAATCCAGCAATCCTTGATATTTGAGTATAAATCACAAGGGTTATTAGATGGTCACACACATTATCAAGAGTTAGTAATGTTTTAAATGAAAGATAATCACACAGCAATATTCCTTAACAGCTGGAACAAAATTATTCCTAAACCAGTTCTCGAAAATGCTTTGCATAACCCAAGCCTTTGCATCTGGGATTTTTGGAATGATACACAACTAAGGAGTTTTAAAATTTAAAATTACCTGCAGCATTGGATCCAAATAAAAAAGTATCTTTGGAGATCATTACCAAGTACTGGTAACAATCACTTCTCTTTCACACTGAACATTCTAGATGGCATTTTCTTCCAAAAAGTCCAGTTTTGTCTACATTAAACACCAAATGAAAACAACACCAACTTCCTCAAATGCTCTCTACTGTTTTTAGAAAAGTATGAGTTACCTCTTTGTCTGAACTAGCAGATTCATCACTTTGATGCTATGCAAACTGGCCAAACTTTATTATCTACATCAACTTCTGCTAGCATTAAAAGATTAATGTTAGAACTTTCCTTCCTGCTCTTGTTTGAGATGCTTAAAAAAGACTCCTAACTTTTCCTGAATTATTCATACAACATTCAGTTTGATATCAGTGTTGTTTATAATCAACATAGTTTGATTATCAGTGTTGATAAAAAAAAAAATTTTTTTTTTTTTAATCATGACCCCACAAATGAAAAGTCACAGGGCCTAGAACACTACAGTGCCATGTGGGCAAGTGATTAAAGAGAAATAAGTAGCCTATCGACATGTTTCTTAAACAGTTGGAGGTTGTATCTGACTATCACTACTCTCCTTTATTCTTATTCTGTTCTTTAAGATAATCACCATCATACAAGGAATCCAAGAACTGGATGATGGTGGTTGCAATCTCACTTTTTTCAGAGTGATTAATTACATACATTTTAAATCATACCATGCTCATGTGTCAAATATGTATGTCATCCAGAGTAGCGAAGAGTTCCTATCTTAAGTGTCCTAAAGTGTGAACCAAGTGCCTTGTGTCCAGATTAGGTTCCCTTATCAGTATACACTTAAGCCTCAACTGCCATAAGTCAAACAAACCATCATAAATTGAAGACTGCCTGTAATTAAGCAAACGTTTAAGAAAATGTCATTTTGTATCTTCTTAATTGTGATAACTTGAAAAAAGTAATACTAATTATATATAAGGTAATTTACTCTCTATGTATTTATAATTGTCTTTAGGTAAGATATGAATTTTATTGAAAGGTGAACTATTTCATGGTGAATTCCACCCACCAGCTTATTGGATGACTTAAATGGCTTGAAAAAGACTATGTAAAAAATACAAATCAATAAAAATAGAAAAAAAAATTCTTAGCCTGCTCATGGTATGAATGTTTGTTTACAAACAAACCTTTATATATATATATATATATAAAATCTAATTTACCTTGTTTATTTCCTTTGATGACAGCAATGTCATATGCTGTGTCAGAATTACTGTTTTCAGTTGTGATATCAGCACCAACACAGAGCAGTTCATATGCACATAAGGCATGATTATTGAGTGCTGCATACATCAGAGCAGTATTTCCATCCTAAATATTGAAATAAAATTGAAAACAATATCCTCATTATAATAAAGACAGAGTGCTGTACTTGTAATTACAAATAAAATGCCAAACTTTATTATTATTATTATTATGTGAAACCTCCAGAGAATAAAGGACTCATTGAGGGAGGCCATACATCGCCCATACCAGCTGTCATACCTTTTTCTTAAACTCATTGACACAGATACATTCACCACTTTGACAGGCAAACTTTTCCACTCTCACTGCTCTGTGAGAAAAAAATCTAGCTCTCACCCCTTTCTTCACCACACACAAATTTAATTCCATGGATGTCCCATGTTCTCTTCTCCCATATAATGATTTCAACAGACAATATCCTATAACACCCATTCAAAAGTTTACAGATCCCTATCATATCACTCTTCTTTCTCCTGTTTACCAGGGTCTGAAGTCCATGTATTCTAATTTATCTGCATAACCTACATTCCATAATCCCAATATAATCTTTGTAATTATTCTTTATGCCCTTTCAACAGCTTCTTTATCCCCTCTGAACCCAGGAGTCCATGTGTGGTCTTATCAAGGCCTTCCTTATCCTTACATGCTAATACTTGTTTTAACACTGCAATTATCCTCTGAGTTGTATTTGCAATTTTTGCTATGTAACCTTTGAACTTCAAATTCCTATCCACCATAACTCCAAGATCCCTAGCATCAACAGTTTTTTTGTAATATAACCCTGCCAATATAATATGCTGTTGAAATTTCATCACATCAAAGTGAGTAAGTATAAAGTTATGTACTTCGGTATGATGAGATTTCCATACACGAACATTGACTTGATAGCCATTATCATTTCCATCCTATTTAAATTTTTCTGTAAGTGCAGGTTATCAGTTGCATCCCTAATTGCCCTGCCTAGGAAAGATACTGTTCCTATGGTATCTCTATATTTGCTCAGGAGAGATACCAGACTTATGGTATCTCTCCTGAGTTGAAACTCAAGTTATACAAACAATTCAAGGGCCTAGCCAATTTGGCTGAACATTCTTTTAGCATACCTGCTGATATTCCATCCGTCCCAACTGCCAAATTCTTATCTAGGTTATGCAACAGACCAAAGATAGCATTCTCCTGAGTTGGCCATAATTTCCAGCTTTGTGATTCAGCATGCAACGTGTCCTAATTGGAACATCTATATAATTAGCTACTTCCTAGGAAAGTAGAGCATGATCACTATCAATAAATGGTGATAAAATAGTCATATTCTTAGCTGAGACTCCTGATACTATCATAAAATCTAACACTCTTTTATCTTGAGTTCCTTCCTTCATGCTGCTTAAGAGGTCTCTCACTGTCTCACAAGAACTATATAAATTCTCCTTGATTATTATCATGAAATTTCTTTTCTACCCAATCACTGTTTGTATAATTTAGATCACCCATAATGATTGCTTGTTTAGTACCCAACAGGGTAATTTGGTAATGCATTTCACTATCTCCCCAGCAGCTGAACTGGAAGGTCTGTAACCCCCCCCCCATACACACACACACACATACATAATTCATCTTGTTAGCCTCCACTTCTCACCAGGCAGCCTTAGACTTACTACAACTACATGGGACATTATTACCATTATTCCTTTCATGAATTTCTACCCTAACATGACTCAAGTTATCTGATATCATTAGTAGAATTTTCCTTCTCCTCTCCTATCATTTCTAAAAATACTATATCCTTTATACTCACTTCCAGTTCTGATAGCCAGGTTTCACTAATGCCTACAACCTTAGGTCACAACGTAGTCACCAAAGCAACAAACTCAACCTCTTTGTTCCTAATGTTCCTTGTATTTGTATACAGGTATAACAAATTACCACCACTCAAGAAGTCTGAACCCAAAGTATGCATTTCCATCCCTTCACGAGATACATAACCATTCTCAATAACATTCATATCATTATCATGTTTATATATCACAGCTGAACTTACACACATACATTCTAACCATTAGGTCTCACCTGAATAAATAATTTCTCTATTTCTCCTTTGTTTTTAATACTAAATAAATATTGTAACATATCTACATTTTTGATATTGTGCTCAAAAATTTTCAGGAACAGCTAAAAAACAAGCACATATGTTTAATGCAATTATAGATTACTGTTGTTCCATCAAAAAAAAAAAAAAAAAGTGCCACTTCTGAATATACATGAATTCTTAACATTTCTGCCATTAAAGGCATTCACTGCCTAAAATTCAGTCTGTATCTCTGAAACATCTTGAAATCCATTTTGGGGAATAGCCAAAAAAAAAAAAAAAAAATCATCGTGGCAAGCAAAATCCAGAAAGTAGAAAGTGTGGAGATTGAAGGGTCATAGTCTGCAGGGTTTTTATTTTATTTATTATTATTTTTTTTTATACACCTGATAATGGAATAGTATGTTGAATAAGATAGCCTTACATGACTACTACTTCATGAATGGATACCTATCCTCATGGTTTTTTAGTTCAAGAATATATGAACCTTGAACTAAAAAACTACTCAAAAATGTATCAAATCCTTCCTGTTGCTTCATCTCCAAATGCTGTTTAAAACATTTAAAAAATCTCAAAAGCAGCATCACTGAATTTAAAACAAAACTTGATGAAAACTCTGCTTTTCACATCACTCATTCAGGAAACTACAAAACAGTACACAAGTGAGAAATTAAACTATTTTACATGAAATAATGCAAGCTATAATGGGAATACACTCACCATGCTAACTAATAACGAATATGGCCACCCTTGTGACTGGCTTGTTGTGGAGTGTGCCTGATGAGAACAGACTAAATATGTGTGGGTTACAGAGTTTAGGTAACAGGAAGAAAAGCAGAGAAAAGGTGATAAAAACATATAAGTTGCTAAAGGAGTTTTATAGAAGATGCTAAAGAAAATATCCAATCCATGATTGAACAGGCAGAACAAGGGATCATCCCTGAAAGTTTAAATGCAGTTAGCAATGGTGTAAAGAGCAGAGTTTTTGCTTTGAAGATTAGTGGATGTGTGGAAAGGGTTGTCAGATGCAGCTATGAGCTCTCTGTCAGTGAAAAACTCTAAAACGAAGTACACATACCAGCCATAGAAAACTTTATGCAGATGTTTGTAAATGTCACTTATGAAGCGTATATACAAAATAATTGGTCATGTTATAGGCAACTATTTAAGAATGCTGCTGGTCAGTAATTGTCAATAGTGCTGATCACAATGGGAAAAACAAAGGATCTTTAGGAGTTTGATAAAAGGTTTATTGTGAGTGCCCATCTGGCTGGAGCCACAACTTTGAAAACAGCAGAGCTGACTAGCTTCTCAAAAAGTGAGATATCCTAGGATCTATCAGGAACAAGATTGCCGTTCATTTGAGAAGGCTTGTGAGCAGCAATTGACCAAACCATTTAATGAAGGCTGTTCCCAACCCATATCTCATCAAACTATTGAAGAAGACAGGTAGTGGCAGTCGCCTGCCTACACGTAAAATAAAAGTTTCTAATTCAGTGGCCAGCATGTGTATGATAAAATTTTGTCAATAATGATTAGTGTGGGCCTGCCACAATGAGTATTTCAATTCCATGGAGATGCTCATGTAATAATAATAATAATGACATTCAACTGAAATGCTCAAATGCAGAGGTATAAAAACTTTTACAGTGGATAGTGCATAATTCAGAAGGCCTAGTCAAAAAACTGAATTCCATATGAGTAGAGTATAGCTACCATCTATAAAACGATAAAACTAAATATGAGAAACAGAGTAATTTCTGTATAAAGTGTTAATGATAAGATCTTTCAACCTGAAAAATCAAGTGTTAATGATACAATTTTAACCTGTATTGTGTGTAAACAATTATATGCTTGCTGTTGAGATGTATATATTGTCCAGCATGGTGGCTGGTGCTTCAGTGAATAATTTCTATTGTTAAACAAGCCCATGTTGAAGATTGTTTGATGATTTTTTTATTTTTTGATCTGTTATGATTTCATTTTATTGTAAACACAATTTGAAATTTAAAAAAAATCATCAAACAATCTTCAACATGGGCTTGTTTAACAATAGAAATTACTACACTGAAGCACAATCACCATGCTGGACAAAATTGAAATGCTTCAGTGTCTTGTTTCCAACTGGTTATACCAGTGATAGGTTCAAAACTGATAAAAAAATTATTTCTTCATCATTCCAATTTTTTTTTCTTTTTACTGGTAAAATGATTCCAAATTATAACAATTCCTCCTCATTTGAATAATTCCACTACTATAAGAAGGAATGACTATAGTAGTGGAATATGATTCCATATTATAACAATTCCTCCTCATTTGAATAATTTCACTATTATAGGAGAGAATGACTACTATTTGGGTTTTTTTTGGTCAAATATATTTATTTTAAACTAAGTTATACCAACTAGTTTTGCCAACTGTGACTGTTGGCTTCATCAGGGTTAAAATTATATAAATGTAAGAACACTTAAATGCTAAAAAACTGTTTGCACTGAAACCATAAATGGACCGAACACAATTGCATTTTTATAAAAGCAGAAGAACGCGTACATCACACGTATAGCACGTGTATGATCTACTAGTTATTATGTAGGAACGTTCTGTAGTTGGCAGCAAAATTTAATTCTGGCATGTTGAAAGATCTAATGAGGGTCTTCCAGATCTCGGTCATGATTATTCCTTGGTTTCTATTTAGGTTTTCTTCTGAATAGAGAACTGTTGTGGCTTCTTTTATCATTCGGGAGTGGAAATCCTCCTCTAAGTAGGGCATAGAACTTTTATTCCATTCTATAACATGGTTAGTCCTAGCAAAATGAAAGGCTAATCCCGATTTGTCTTATCTATTGTTATTGATGTCATTGTGTTCCTTTTTTCTGATTTCTAAACTTCTTGAAGTCTGGCTAATATAGTGGCAAACAAGCAGGGTATGTTGTAAACTCTGGCATATTTGAAAAAAGGATGACTATCTTTTGGAGATCTCAAGAATTGGCGAATGGTCTGTGAAAGTTTAAAAGCTACTCGTATTCCATGTGGCTTAGCAATCTTATTAGAAACCATCCCTGTAAACGGAATCACAATAGTAGAATTGTAATGTATATCTTCCGGTCGTCTTTGTGGGGGGGGGGGGGTCACAGAAAAGAATCTTGTGGATGAATTTCCTAGGATAACCCATTCTTTGTAAGATTATTTGATATCAGGAATAATCTTGGAGGTCTTTATCATCAGTTGTAATGAGAGAGGCTCTATTTTTTAGCATGTGTACAATGCTAAGTTTCTGAGAAATATGGTGTGAAGAAGTGAAGTGTAAGTATCTACCTGTATTGGTAGGTTAAAACCTAAATAGAAACCCAGGATTAATTCTGCCCGAGATCTGGAAGACCCTCATTAGATCTTTCAACATGCCAGAATTAAATTTTGCTGCCAATTACAGAACGTTCCTACATAATAACTAGTAGATCATACATGTGCTATATGTGTGATGTAAGCGTTGTTCTGCTTTTATAAAAATGCAATTGTATTTGGTCCGTTTATGGTTTCAGTGCAAACAGTTTTTTAGCATTTAAGTGTTCTTACATTTATATAATTTTAACCCTGATGAAGCCAACAGCCATAGTTGGCGAAACTAGCTGGTATAACTTAGTTTAAAATAAATATATTTGACCAAAAAAAACCCAAATAGTAGTCATTCTCTCCTATAGTTCTCGTGGTCAAAAATAAATCCTAATTTAATAAATCCATCAACAGTAGTGGAATTATTATAATTCCACTACTGTTGATGGCAGAGTAATTATGCAAACACAAAGTGGAGATGCTGGAGAGAAATAGTGACAGTGGTTTTGTGGCAGTATAATGTGAGGATGGAGATGGACACGATGAAATATTTAGTTGGATGTTGCTATAGACCTGGGGATGTGGAGAGCAGTGGCAAGAAAATGTATAGGCAAAATAGCCTAGCAAATAAGAAAAGAGTGATCATTATTGGTGATTTTAACCACCCCATAATAATTTATGGTAATACAGATTGGAATGAAGAGATAGCATCTAGCAGCAAAGAGAATGAGTTTGTGAAGCACAACTGCCTTAAGCAGTATGTAATGAAGACATACAAGGATTAAAACTCTTGGATTCAATTATCTCACCAGAGAATGTTATTGTAAAAGAGGTATGGATCTCCCTTCATGTGAGTAGTGGCCAACCATATGAAGGCTCATGAAGAAAGGATATATGTGGAACTAAAAAGCTGGGGATTATGGAAAGCTCAGGAGACAGCTGGAGAAATAGCATGGTGGAAGGAAGATCGATTACATAAAAAATAAATAAAAATGCAAAAAATTATATAAAGTTACCAAAAACAGAAAAAATCTTCACCTACGGTACTAATGTATTATAGCTTTACAACCTTTAAACCTAGAGGAAAGAAGTGCATTGGACAGGAGAAAGGATATCTGATAAGTATCAACAAGTTGTGTATCCCAGAAAAGGAAAGTCACCAGTGGTGTGTTTCAATAGTCTGTTTTGGGCCACTGTTGTTTCACTCACATGTTAATGATACTGTCAGTGGCTTAAATATGGATGCACAGTTGTTTGCATAGGATGCAAAGTTTGGGAAAATCATGAGGAGTAGAATAGACATTGTAGCTTTACAGAAGAATTTAGGTAAAATCATGCGAGGAGATAAGTGAGAGGAATTTCCAGTTCAGTGTTGCAGAGTGTAAGGATTTATAACAGCAGAGTACACAAATGATGAGTATATCCTGCAGGAAGTGAAGGAGATAAGGAATTTTAGAGGAGATGGCAGACAAAGACGTAAACTTCAGAGACACATTGCTAAAATTGTGAGGACATCACAATGAATTTTGTGTAGAAATGAAGGAGTGTGTAATTCCTTCATAGGAGGTCTGCAGGCTGTATATTGTTACATCCTGAATTAAGAACTTTTAAAAGGAAACAATTCATTCAGGATTTAACAAGTCAGAAAAATCAGCTGAGAGAAAAAACTTGTACTTGAGCAGAAGAAATAAAGTACTAACTGTAAATAGAAATAGAATTACCTCCTTTTAGTAGAACTGTAATACCAAGTGAAGAACTTTGTGTATAAATTAATATTATATGAATGCATCATGCATATAATGAATGGATAAATTAGATGTAAACAATAGTCCAAAGGTCATGGGCAGGTCTGAGGCATTGGCAATCTTGGAAAGCAAATGCACATTCGTTTCCCTGAAGACGCTGCTAGAGATCTTGCGATAAGCCGAAATCCCCACGAACGAAGAAAGTAGCGGGCAGGAAAAGATCACAGAAAGTAAGAGGGCGCTATCGCAGCTAGTAACAGGGTGCTAAAAAGGGGTAAGTGAAGGGAGAATAAAAAGGGTTTGCACCCCTTTCTCAAGGCTTTTTTTTTCACCTATTTTGCTGGATGATGATTCGACTTCTCCCGTGGATACCGGAAGTTCCTGATGGTGTTTCTTGGCGATAGTATGATATCGGACGGAGCGCCTTTCCCTTCGATGTCTGAATTTCTGCCGGTACTAAAGCATGAGATGTCGGCATATGCTGTCTTCACTCCTTCACTGAAAGTTTCAACGAAATAATATTGTGGACGTATCCTATGAACCGGCAGTAGAAAGGATGGCTCAAAACAGATCGAGAATAGACGCGGGAACAACCCCAGGTGCAGAGCATAGCTTAATCTGATGACCATAGTGACCCACCATGTGGAAGCAGGCTTATGGAAGTATTGAGAGATAATTCAAACAAAACAAAGAAGGACAGTTCAGACGGACCTGGAGATCCTGCCCCAAGAAATGGTAAAGTACAGATTTTGTTGTATAATTGCCCAGTCAGTAAAAGAGAAAGATCATTGTAGTGTAATAATTGAGTATGGACAGTATTTAAGAACATTAAGTGATTATTTAGCAGTGGCTAATGTCCATGAGACAAATTGTCTAGAATGATTATAGATGATTGTGACCAGTTTAATGTGCAAGACTAACATAGTAGATAGAATATTGATTAGAAGTGTATAATGTGTATATTATGTGTGTTTAATCTCTAACTTAAAGGAATTTATTGTTCATGCATTAGAGTATTAATCAGTTTGATACAGTTTGATTTACCATGTCATTGAACTAAACGAAAGTGAGATTGGTCTAAGTGTATATGTCTTTAGATTCCAATAAATATGTTTTTTCTTCTATACCTGAGTTTTGCCTGTGATATGAATCAAAACTACCACTCATTAATCTGAACCATAGCGGGGGTGGGGTGGGGGGGGGGGGAATTGAAAGAAAGGTATAGCATGTTGTTATAGAGGTTACGACTGCAAACCAGAATTTACTTAGCCACAGTAAAGTGTTTAATTTATGAGTTTAAGCACTAAATTTATTCACCTATGTGCACCAAAAGTCTGGAAAAGTCTCCCTGAATAAGAGTTCCCTCTATTCTAAGATATTGGCTGGCACAGCTTTAAAAAATAAATTTGTCAATATCTGAAGAGGAGACGGCCCCAGAAAGAAATTAGAAGATTCATTTCTTTCAGCAAAGAATAACCTTTAACAGCCAGGGTAAGCACATGAGTAAAATTAGGAATCGACTAGAGATATAGAATTTGCTTTCCTTATAGAATGAACACGTTAGAAGTGATACAGATATTAGAGTCAGGGAAATTTTGTAAGTGTTGTAGTCATTGTAGAGAGGTAAATTCATAAAGAAAGTAAATTATTTTAGGAAAAGTGATGACATAACAATGGTGCAGACGACAATACATAACAATATGGATTACTGTGTGCAGATTTGGTTACCTGGTTTTTAAGGGGATGAGTACACGCACGCACGCACGCACACACACACACACACACACACACACACACACACACACACACACACACACACACACACACGAGCCCATGTAGCTCAATGGAAGTGGTGTTTACACTCCACACACAGTGCTGGGCCACTCATAGAATGATCTAGATTCAATTCTAGTCGTTGATAGATGAACTTTTCTTAGCCTTCTTTGACCAGTTTCCGAGTTACTGATCTCTGGCACAGGCAAGCAGGATTTTTCCTTCTGGAAAACTCAGGGTTTCTCATCCCATAAACTCAAGAAAATCAACCATAAAACCTGTACTATTTCAGACAATAAATACAGTGTTAGAATTAGGTACCACAAGATGGTGGCACGTGTCAGCCATCTCTTCACTGAATGATGTTTATAATTAGTAATAGTCTTAGACTAGCTATCTCTGATTGGCTACTAGTGAAGACTGAACTATCCCCCTCAGTCTCCAAAAGTTAGATAGGGCTAAAACAGCCTTGCCTTCTCCATATAGAGGAATAAAAAGCATTAACAGATATTTATATATATATATATATAGGAAAGGATCAGGAATGGTTGATTAAAGTTGTTTCCAGTCTAGAATATTGAATATGAAGAAAAATTATGAAAATCCAATTTGCAGAATCTCAATTAATGAGGGGGGGGGGGATATATAAGTTGGAAAGGATATATACATGAGTGAGATATATAAGTTGGAAAGGAGCTGTTATTGGATTAATGTGAAAATATATTTCATAAAATGGGAGGAGAGAGAAATAAAACAAGCAAGAGAAGAGAGAAGGTGTTAGCAGAGGAGTGAGGTGAAAGGTTTCTTTTTTTTTTTTTTTTTTTGAAAGTAGTTGGGGAGTAGAATGTTGAATGAGAGAATGTAGTGAGTGTGGAAACAGTGAAAGAGTTTAATATATAATTTAATGAGCAACATGTGTCAATTGTTTTCAAGGTTTTCAATTGTTTTTATAATGATGGCATCTCGATAAACAACAATGTGATTAAAAAATGCACCATGCTACAACTGTCTATTTACATTTCCTTATTTGTTAAATACAGCCTAACTGATATTTAACTTACTAACCTCATCTGCTGCATCCATATCAGCTTTGTGCTTTAATAGCTCTCGTACAATATGTGCATGGCCATTTGCACTGGCAAATAACAAAGCATTTTCTCCATGTTTTCCATGACAGTTCACTGTAGCATTATGTTCCAGAAGTATACGAACTGTAGTTAACTGTCCGTAAGAACTAGCCCACATTAAAGGGGTAAATCCATGATCATCTTTCTCATCTACAGAAGTTAGGCCTTCATCTGAAACAAAAGAATTTCTTTATCTGAAAAGTACTGTATTTTTCATTGGTGAGATAATAAAATATAAGTTAATGGGGTTAAATTTCTCCATTTATTTAAAAAAATTGATCCTGAGTCTAATTTAAATCAAATAAAATATGGTTTGTCAAATAACAACAAATAAAGTAAATCACGATGAGCATAATAAATGGGAGTAATCAATTTAATGAAATTAAGTACAATATATTTGATTGGCATCTCAGTAAAACAATGTTATTTATCATTACATCAACTATCAAATTCCTCATCTTTAATGTTGGAGCAGAAGATACTAAGCAGACATAATTAAGTCATTTTCCTAAAGAATAAAAAATCATACTTTTCAAGCTCTACAGTATCCAATTTATGTAACTTACTAGGAATCATTTTGAAATTAGCTTAGCAAATTAATTAATATGTATTAATATGTAATAATGAGAATTAATTAATATGAAGATACACTGGTATTCTTTTTTTTTTTAATACAAATCCCACATCAGTATCATGGGATGTCTAATAATTAGATAATAAGGAAACCAAACATGGAACAATTTCAAGCTCCTTTACAGCTTCTAATAAACAATATAATAGTTTCCCACCAGGCAAAATTCACTTAGCACCTAAAGACATTTATACACATCCCTGCATATAATGGGATTCAAACTCAGTATTATTGGTTGAAAAGCAGAAAGTGCTATTCCACTCATCCAACCAAGGCCAACTATATCCCTACTCATTGTACTCATTCATACTTATACATGATTTCACTCATAATTAAGACTAAAACTGTCTCAAAGTATAGCATAAGTTTCTTTTAAACTGTATAATGTTAGTTATTGTTTGACTGGTTAACTCTGGAAAATATGGACATGAAGCTTCAGGATTTTGTGGTGGTCAATTATACGTAGTCTCAGACATTTTGTCTGTTTGGGAGGAAAAAAGACAACAACTTAACTTTCATTTTTGAGGTGGGAAAAAAAAATAAAATTGTAACCTTCATCTGAGATAGCCGACCTCTTCAGCTAAAGAGGTCTAGAAAAGGTCTATAATTCAAATGTATATCCTTGTTGGGATTCAAACTAAATTCAAATTCCAATCAATTGTTTCTGATTGCTCCATAAAGACAGCAGAGATCTAGTAAGCATATACTCATTCACCAGTTAGCAACGCAACGGCATAATGATTCAGTATTTGAATTATATATATATCAAGGGTGGCAAGTTTCCTAGGCCCATGAGCCATAGAGAATGGTTTTCAGATGTTTGCAAGGTGCAAGATATTTTCTAAAAAAATGTTAATTATTAAAAACACATACAAATACATATAATTATATTCGCATTATTCTTCAGTTTAATTACTGCTCATAGAAAACTTAGGTTGGATCTTCAATTTTGCTGTTAATGCTGTAAAGTCAACATCACATCACATCTGGTAGATGTGATGTGTATGTTTGTGAGGAGAGCACAATAGTTTGACTTTACAAACGTTCATTATTGAGAAAAGAGCTGCATAGCAATAAGTTGTCCCAAAAACTGAGATAAATTCCAAAACTGTTTTCCTGAAGTGAGGATATACTACAATATATATATATATATATATATATCTTGGGGGGATCCTGTAACCCCTAGAGAACATGACCCCTGGGTGCAGAAAGAGGAGCCCGTGTGTGTGTGTGTGTGTGTGTGTGGGGTGGGGTGGTCCGAATATACTGAATAAGGACTCATGGACCAACAGGGCCATAAGGGGGCAATCATCTTGATTGTAAGGGAACTGGCACTCCCATGGACCCCTAGCTAGATCTATCCTCTTCTTCTTCTACTTTGAGGAGGATCCACTTACTTTAATCTTTCCTATAGGGCCTTATCGGCCAACTCTTCTTATTTTATGACCCTTATGCTATTAGAGTACTCAAGGGGCCATGGAGTCTTTTCATTTCTGGCTTACAACTATGCCCCCTCTATAAACCTTACTATAATTCTTCTATAATCTATTCTTTCCCCCTTCAATATACCCTATTCCTCCTATGGGTTTAAACTCAGAAGAAGGCTAGTTCAGAAGCCTTAAGGAAACAGCCCTACCACTGAACTACTCCATCGTCAGGCTAGTCACCTGACATGTAGAACATAATTCTACTTGTAAGCTGACAGAAAACGATAATCAGATTGAATCTATGGAAAACGACCCTGGAATGGAAAAGGTCAAACAAAAATGGAAACGACAAAATATAATACACATAGCAAATTGGAATGTAAGAGGAATACCATATAAAGAAATAGAATTAGACCAACTATTAAATGAAAGAAATTTTAAAATAGCAGTAATATCACTGAAACAAAAAAGAAATTACAAGGAACTATGAGAACCGAAAATTTTAATGTAATATACAGTGGAGTTGACAGAGACCGAAGAGCACAAGCAGAAGTCATGATTCGGATTCATAACTCCCTTTCAAAACATTTAAAACATTATAAATTATGGAATGAAAGAATAATAGAAGCTAGAATAAAAATAGATAGAGGCTATTTAACAATAATTGGTTTATATGCTACAGAAGAAGGAAGAGAACAGAATAATATTGATTTTTATAATCAGCTATAAAACATATATAATAAAATAAATAAAAATGATTAGGTAATTTTAGCAGGAGACTTAAATGCAAGAATTGGAAACATGAAAATTAATAGTAATATAGGAATACATGGAGAACATACTCTAAACAGGAATGGTAAAATATTGATTGACTCTATAGTTTATAATAACCTAAAAATAATGAATTCCTTCTATAAACATAAAGACATACATAAATATACTTGGGCAGCAAGAGGATGGAAATCAATATTAGATTATTTTATATTAAATGAAAAGACATCAAAATTTTCATTGGATGTTAGAGGATATGAAATAAGCAGTGACCACTTCCTTGTTAAATAAAATTAAGATTACCACCTAAATGGCTACAAGTAACAAGAAGAGAAAGGAAATTTGAAACATTTGTTTATAAAACTAGACTATTGAATGACACAAATGTACAATGGCTATGTGAACAAAAAATTAATCAATATATAGATAAAATAAAACAAAATGAAGAAATAGAAATAGAATGGCTTAATATAAAAACAATACTAAATGCAGCAGCAAATGAAAGCTTAGGAAAGACCAAAAAATTCAATAAAAGGAAAAAACTGACGATCTGGGATGATACAATCAAAGAAATAATCAAAAAGAAAAAAAGAAGCCTATTACAAATGGTTAAGCAATAAAAGATTAGAAGATGAAATAGAATATAAAAGAATAAGAGCCATAGCTAAAAGAGAAGTCAGAAAAAGACATAGAGAATCATGGAACAAATTTGTTTCTAATTCAGAACATGATTTATATAAAATAAGACCCAATGTATATAAGATTTTGAAACACTTCAATGCAGATTCCAAAGAAAACATAAAATTAAACACCGAATTGAAATTAGAAGAATTTCTAAATTACTACACAAAATTGTGGACAGACAAATATTTTAAAAAAGACAACTGGCAAACAATTAACAAAAATGAAAAGGAAATAACTAAAGAAGAATTAGAAATCAGCCTGAAAGAAACAAGAAACAGAAAATCACCTGGAGAAGATAAGCTAGGTTCAGAACTATATAAACACACGAGAACAAGATTCAAAGAAAGACTCTTATTATTTTTAAATAAAATTTATTCAACTGGTATCCCCCCCGTCCAATAGAATGGAAAAAAGCAATTGTGATTCCTATCTTTAAAAAAGGTAATAGAGATGACCCTAAAAACTATAGAGGTATCAATATACTAAATTCCTGTTACAAAATATATAGCAGAATCTTAAATAGCAAACTAATGAAATATTCCAAAAACTTTATTTTAGAAGTAGAGAATGGATTTAGAAAAGGACGATCATGTATAGACCATCGGCCTTTTGCCTAAAATTAATAATAGAGAAATGAAGAGAATATAATTTAGAAACACATATTGCATTTATTGACTTTGAAAAAGCATTTGACAAAGTTAAAAGAAACATATTATTTAACATATTAAAAGAAAGACAAATACCAAATAATATCCTAAAAGCTATCACAAGTATATATGAAAATAATCAAATACAAATAAGATTAAATCACGAGCTATCATATATGAGAGAGATAAACCAAGGAGTCCAACAAGGATGTCCACTCTCAGCAACTCTTTTTAATATTTACTTAAATGAAATAATAATAAAATGGAATAAAAATTTACATCAAGGAATTAAACTTTTTCCTACACTGAACTTAAACACTCTCCTTTTTGCCGACGACCACATAATAATTACAAATTCTGAAGATAACTTACAGAAAGCTATTTTAGATCTAAATGAGATAGCCAACCAAAGATTATGGTATGATAATATCAATAGAAAAATCAAAAACTATGGCCTTTAACGGAAAAGATCCAGCAAGAACTAAGATAGTAATAGATAACAAGATTTTAGAACAGGTGAATTCATTTAACTACCTAGGATGTATGATCACATATGAAAATGAAAAAGATATAAATGTAAAAATTGCAAAATATTTAAAAATAACAGGTGTAATTAACTCTATATTTAAACCAAACCTAGTTCAAAAGCAAACCAGACTAAAAGTATACAATACATTAGCCCTACCAGTCTTAATGTATGGAAGCGAAATCTGGACAATAAAACAAAAAGACAAACAAAGATTAATAACAGCAGAAATGAAGTTTATGAGAAAAACTGCAAAGTATACTCTATTTGATCACAAAAGAAATGAAATAATTATGAAATAATTAAACCAAGAACCAGTAATAGAAAAAATTAAAAAATATAAACATAAATGGATGGAACACGTTCAAAGAATGAAAACAGAAAGATTACCAAAAACAAGCCTTAAAGTACAAGCCATTAAGGAAAAATAGCCGTCCAGGACGTCCTCTTAAACGATTCAACGATGACTTCTAAGGCCGGAACAGGCCATGCTAGGCCTAAATCCTTGATACGCATGATGATGATGATGATGATATACATATATCCAAAGTATATATGGAGCAGATGGTGGTACAGACCATCAGCTAGTAAGAGCCAAAATAAGACCAAGACTCCGAAAACTTCCAAGTCAGGCACATTCCGCTAGATTGGATGTTAGAGTAATTCCTAGTGGATTCACAGAAGAAACATCAACTTGGTTGGATGATTTTCTGGAATCAAATGAGGAGAACTCACCAGAAATGCTTTGGGAAGGAATCAAGGTGATAATACAGGATACAGCCAAGAAGTATCTCAATAAGAAGACCAAAAGACCCATAGATATCAGATTCAACATGGGAACAAATCAAAAGAAGGCAGTTGGAAAAACAAAGAGACACAGGGACCGAAGAATATAAGAAATTACATAGAGAAGTCAGAAGAGCCATCAAGCAGGACAAGGAAACGTTATATACTAATAAATGGCAAGAGATAGAGTTCCAGATGAGGAGGCTCAATTATAAAAGGATGTTTTATTTAGTTCGTGACTTAAAGCAAAATTTTAAGTCCAAATTGAATGTAGATCATCAAAGACAGGAATGGAGCATTACTAACAGAAGAAATGGAAATCAAAAACAGATTTCCAAAAAACAGATGGAATACTGTGAGGAACTGTACAGTAGAGTGGATAAAGAAAATGTGGAGGAGCCCTCTCACCAGGAAAATTTTGATTTGGAACCGCCTCCACTTAGGCATGAAATTGAAAGAGCAGTTAAGCAGCTTAACAGCAATAAGGAACCAGGTGCAGATGAAATCCCAGCAGAGTTAATTAAGGCCACAGGGGATGGAGGTATAAGAGTGTTTCATAGATTGATTACAAGGATATGGGAAACAGGATCATGGCCTAGAGACTGGAAGAAGTCTGTTTTCATACCACTACATAAGAAAGGAGATATGAAAGCGTGCAACAACTATCCTATCCCAATGGCTTTAACAGGCCTTTAAAGCCCACAACCTTCCAAGCATGCTTGGATTTCGTAACCGAAATATGAGGATATGATGGTCAGCCCTATGCCTCTAAGTATTCCTGACTGTATCCTTGTGTGTTCACGGGGCCGATTTGCCTGCTTGCGGGATGATCCCTTAATGCATAATGTTAGACATATCCGCAAGGAGAGGTGTTTTGCATTATAGGAGATACTGAGAGATAGGAGTGTTGGTATCTTGCTCCACCTTTGCAACAAGTTGCCCTGGTGTTGTACCACCTTAACCCAGTCCTGAAGGGCTGGGTTAAGGTGGTACAACACCAGGGCAACTAATCTATCTATCTAAATCCATGTGCCGCAACGTAAATATCACCTTATCATGTGGTACATTGTCAAATGGCTTTGTAAAAAAAAAAAAAAAAAAAAAAGCAGAATATATATGCCTCCCCTCATCAACTGCTCTTGTCACTTTATTACAAAAGGCAATCATATTATTAGTAACATGATTGTCTTTTATAAGGCAAGAGTACTCACTCCCTTAACAAATCCATGCTGACTCTCACAGATAATATCATCCTCATCTGCCCAACACTGTAAATGATCCCTCACTAATTTCTCCAAGATCTTTACAACAACTGATGAAATACAAACTGGTCTATAGTTTGACACTTCCAGTCTGCCATCAACCTTATGCAGTGTCTTACCCCCCACCCCACCCTCCACTCCTTGGGTACTTTCCCATGGCCAGACTTTCACTGAAAAGTTAGGTAAATGGAGCTGCAGTTCTTTAGCACATTCTCTCAAAACCCCATGACAAACTCCCATCCAGTCCCATTGCTTTATTAACATCCACAGTATTCAGTATTTGAAACACACTCTCTTCTTGAACTTCTAAACTTCAAACCTATCCCTCTAGTATTAAAACCTACTTCTCCAGGATAAAATATTCCCAATAAAGTGTTCATTGAACAATTTGACCTTTGCATCAATCACTCTATTCCCATTTTTATCCAACAGTATAATTCTTCCATAATAATTTCTCCTCCTAATGGCCACATAGTGACAAATTCCTTAGGATTTTCTTTGGATCTTAGTGCCAATCTCTTCTAATATTCCAGTTTTGCCTTCCATACCATATTAGTCACTCTGCTGGCTTGAGTCTTATGTTCTTCATGCATCTGCTCTCCAACCTTCTCCTTATATCTCTTCCATAACCTCTTTTTTTTACTGCAGTTTGATATTGTTTGTCATCCACTTTACACCAAATTGTGTTCTCTTCTTCATTCACGGATACAGCTTGCTATCACTGCTAATAAATATTCCTTCACAAGTTCCCAAGCATGATGGTATCTTGCCCTACCAATTCCTCCCTCTCTCCATGGAACTGCCCCAAGTTGATATCTAAGACTATTATAATCACCTACCTTATAATTCCACATACATTCCTTACTCTTTGATACTCCTACATGTCTATTCATCTTCAAAGTCAAAACCACATGATCTCTCTGTTCAACTTCAGCAGAGATGCCATCTCAGTTATAATCAGCTCTTCTGATGCTATGACCAAATCTAAAACTCTTGAACCTCATGTTAATTCTACTACATGTTGCCTAAGACATTTGTCTCTCAAGAATCCAAAAATTCTATTCCCTTATTACTACATGTGGTTTCCTCTTTCCAATTTATACTGCTGAAGTTGAAATCTCCTAAAGCAATCATTCTTTTGCACTTGCCAAGCTCAACATCTCCTGATCCTCACTCTCTATGTTCCCTGGCTTGTAGCAACATTCCACTAAATATCCTGTGCTGTCCACCTCACACCATATGCTTTCAAAACCATTAGTGCCATTTTCCTCCAAATCCTCCACTCGGAGGGGCATAAGTCATCACTTATCATAAACAGTACTCCACCACTGCATTTCCCCTTCCTATCCTGTCAAAAATGTACCGTTACTTCTATTCCTCTCAGTACATCATCTTCCATCAACCACATCTGAGATCCCAATAATCTTTGGACATGCTAATGTTATGTGCACCACCAATTCATCTCCTTTATTCTGGATATTCCTGGCATTAGTATAAAGAATCAAGGCAATGGAAGTTTTCCACTTGGTTGTACTATAAATTAAAGATGCCAAGAAATTATATTCTTGGTTTAGTCCTTTATCCATGTGTAAGTAAACAAAGTTTGCACCTGAAATATTTTCAGGACAGGGCAACTCATATATAGAGGCTAATGACTTCATATCACTTGCCTTAGTATCCCATAATGCAAAGCACATATCCTTATGGACAAGTATAATGCTATGCATTATGGAAAGGGTCACTATCCAGACTGGTTTTGACCTTGACTAAGGTCTCATCAATGGAAGCCAGACCCAGAAGTGATACCAAAGTTGAAGTAATGCAGAAGTCATATTTCCATATACGAGTAGCCAAAAGAATCCCACTGATGAGACCTCAATAAAGGTCGAAACTTTCTGGGTAGTGACCCTTTCCACAATGCATAGCATTATACTTGTCCATAACGATACGTGATTTGTTATGGGATACTAAGGCAAGTGATGTGAAGTCATTAGCCTCTATATACGAGTTGCCCTGTCCTAAAATACTTCAGGTGCAAACTTTGTTTGCTTACACATAGATAAAGGATTAAACCAAGAATATAATTCCTTGGTATCTTTAATTTATAGGCATTGTCACATTTTCTATACCTAATATTATCCCCTCCAGAGTCCACTGGATTCAGTATTACCCAATGTATTCTGGAGGGGATAATATTAGGTATAGAAAATGTGACAATGCCTATATTCTCACATGAGGCCACCCCTGCTATCATCCACTCTGATAATTCTAGATTCCCTGCATTGACACACTGACTTGTGCATCAATGCAGGGAAAATGTCAGAGAACAGTATTCTCTCCAGATGCCTACGTCCTTCCTCATTCATATGCAAGCCATCACTTGAATACAGTTTCTTTCTATCTTCAAATGCCCTCCAAGAATCCACGTATTCCAAGCCTCTCTTTTGCCACATTCTGGCTATTATACTATTCATTATTAATGCTCTTTTCCTCAGCTCTGCATTATCATACCTGGGCAACACACACACTCTATCTTCTCTCGTTCTTCTTCCTTACAACCTCAAGCATGAACCACAGATCTCTTGCCACCCAATTCACACTGCATCTTAAGTCATTCATTGCCACCATCACAATCATCTCATCCACCCTTTCACCTCACTTAATTGCCATAGTCACACTATCTATTGTTCCTCCAGGCAAGCACTCCTCAGACATTCTATCTTGCATATCATGGAAAATCAAGTCTCCATACATCACACCTCTTACCACTCTGTTTGTTCCTTGCTCACCTGCATTCTTCACTCACTCTCTCTCCTCTAGCACTTTCTTTCTTTGTTGCCCTATTTACCTGTTGTCCTGTTATCTCTCTATCCCTGGTTCCAGCTCTCACATTTTTCTTGTTCCTTCTCTTTTACTGGTTCTCTTATTCTCTCCTCTTCTATTATTCCCATAACTCTCTCTCTCATTCGTCGTTTCCAGTCGCCTCATCTCTTCTTTCACACTTCTCAACTCATTCCAAGACATTCCACTTCTTTCTCTCACATCTCTCTCTCTCTCTCTCTCTCTCTCTCTGCAAGCTACCTATCCTTGCTTGCCATTCATCTTCCCAATTAACACCATCTTCAAAAACTTCACAATGTTTCAAACATACCATACACCCTACTTTTATTTTTTTCATTCACATTCTGCTCGTTATCCTCACCTTCGATCATGCTATTCTTCTCTCTTTCATTGGTATTCTGTCGTTTCTGATGTAACGCTGCTAAGGTCCATTATACTAATGTCTAAATCATAAAATTTTTCTCATTTTCTACATATATGCACTCCCCGATCTCTCATCTGCCACATATCTAACTGTTAGGATGAATACATGCTGCAATCACCACATACCATAAAAAGCTGCCACCATTATTCAGACACTGCACAAAGAACTACTGGAAACTATACTGAAATACAGTGGTGCCTCGTAGTTCGTATTTAATTCGTTCCAGAAACCTGTTCGAACTATGAATCGTTCGAAATCCGAATCAAGATTTTACAGAAAAAATAATGGAAAGCGAAATAATCCATTCCCATATCTAAAAAATTTCAATATTTTTTTTTATTTTATCTATTTTAGGTTTTTTAATGTTAATAACATAGAAAAAATTAAACAAAATAATCGTATATTTATTTTATTAATTTTAATTATTACAACATAAAAATAACAGTGAAGAATATTTTTTTAATATAAAAATCACAAAGATGAAACTAATGCTCCAGTTATTATGCGTCGTCTTTCTGCTTCTTAGCTGGAGTTGAGAATGCTGATTCATGTTCTCTTTTTTCTGCAGAGAAGAATCTATCTAATGTTGTTTGGCACTGACGATTTTCTTTGATATTTTTAAAATAACCCATTATATATAAACTTATTCGTTTTAACTTATTATATAAACTTATTCGTTGTCATCGAATAAGTTTATATTCCTGGTCACTACTTCTTATTAGGCTGCCATTTTTCCATAAAAAATAACGAATAGCTTGTGTTCTAACCCAAACAGAGAACAATTCTTGAAGGTCGGCATTGGAAATGCATCCTTTGGCGTCCTTTTCTTCCATAAAAATTTCTTTTTCCACTTCTTTTTGTTGTTGATCGTGAAGATGTTGAAGTTCTTCTGTGCTGAGTTCGGTTTAATGATCATCTATTAACCCCTCACCTACATCCTCACCACTCACCTCTAATCCCATAGCTTTACCCAAAGACCTAATTTCATTTACAACAGACTCTTCTTCACAGTTTACCACTTCACTGACTGAAATACAATCTGGCCAGAGTATTTTCCAAGCAGAAATCACTGTTTTAACAGAAACTTCTTTCTATTCCTTATCGGCGATGCTTAAGCAATGAAGAATGTTGTAATGCTCTTTCCAAAATTCTTTAAGAGTCATTTCGGTGGCATTGGTTATTTCAAAACACTTTTGAAACATAGCCTTAATATACAGTTTTTTGAAGTATGTTAAGTATATTGAAATCACTTGCTGGTCCATGGGTTGTATGATAGAAATGGTATTGGGCAGCAAAAACTTTATCTTGATGCAACTGAATTCACCAACTAAATCCTCCTCTAAATTTGGGGGATGAGCAGGAGCATTGTCCATCACTAGAAGAGCTTTTAATGGTAGATTTTTTTCAGTAAGATAAGCTTTTACATGGAGCAAATTCTTGATAAATCCACTCAGTGAAAAACTCTCTAGTAACGCACGCTTTCGTGTTGGCCTTCCACATAACACCGAATTTGCTCTTTATGACATTGTTCTTTTTAAAAATGCATGGTTTTCCAGAATGGTAAACGAGCAATGGCTTTATCTTACAGTCTCCACTAGCATTACCACAAAGCAGCAAAGTAATTCTATCTTTCATAGGTTTATATCCTGGTGCCGTCTTTTCTTCTTTTATGATATAAGTCCTTTTGGGCATTTTTTTTCCAAAAAGACCTGTTTCATCACAATTAAAAACCTGTTGAGATACAAATCCCTCATTATCCACATACTCCTTAAAGGTTTTTACAAATTTGTCCGCTTCTTCTACATTGGCACTCGCAGCCTCTCCATGCATGGCAACACAATGGATCCCAGTTCATTTTTTGAATTTATCGAACCAGCCTCTACTTCCCTTAAACTCCCCATTTTCAGTACTGGTCTCAGGTATGCATTTCATAAGTTCACTATGCAGATGTTTGGCTTTCTCACAAATAATTCTCTCAGTCATAACGTCACCATGTAATTGCTTCTCGTTTATCCACACTAAAAGGAGTGTTTCCATCGCTTCAATAACATGTGATCTCCTGGAGGTCAATGTTGTCACACCTTTAGACACATTTGCTGCTTTTATTGCTTCCTTATTCTTAAGAATGCTACTTATCATTGACTTTGACATTTTAAACATCGTTGCCAGATCCGTCAAATGTGTACCACTTTCGTGTTTCATAATAATTTCTTTTTTCATCTCAATTGTCGATACTACAACTTTTCTTTTAGGTTTTGTTCTTTCTACATTCTTGGATGCTATGGGCAATTAAAAAAAATGCCAGAAAAGTTAAAAATTCTCTACACAAACGTATCGCACAATGACTAGGCTGTGTAAAGTAAGGGGCAACGCACAGCAAACTTGAGACAGACACACATACACTGCGCAGGCATGAGGAAGTGAGTGAGGGAAATTAGTGGGGGAGAAGCATGCCCAATGGTGTGCTGAAACTGTCTAATACTATATGACTAAGTTCCTGAACTATAGTTCAAACTGAGAAACGCCACTGAAACTGCGAATCAAATTTGTGTTCTCAAGTGTTTGAACTCTGGAATGTTCGAAGTTAGAAGCATTCGAACTACGAGGGACCATTGTATTATGTTTTTAAGTACAAATTTCCCAACTGCAAATTACACTCAGACTATACATTCTATCTAGCTTAGATTCCCCGTAATTGAAAGTAAAAAATTTTAATAAAAATAATGAAACTCATCTCTTCTTTTGCTGACTCTGATACGTCCAACTTTGACCTCACCCTGAAGGTGAAAAATTATCCACTTTGCAAATTCCATATGCTGCTTCTTGCACAAGCCCAAAAACACTTTTAAAAAACACTTCTGTATACCTCAGAAACATTCCAACTAATAACCTATAGAACTACAGCGAAATGCATAATTACTTCAGTAACATTCTAAGAAAATAAAACAAGGTACAAACAACCTGAACTCAGGGGAAAAAGTGCTAACTGATAACCAAATGAAACTAATATGTTGAAAGATTACCATATCCCCAGCTTTCTGCAGCTTCTCTGTCAAATAAAAACAGCAATGGTAGCATGATTCTTCTAGAATCAAAACCAAATGCATATTCCCTGCTGTTTAAAAAATCTATATTTATGCTTCACCTAAAATGCTCATTCCACAAGTATTGGTTTCTTTCCTTCCAGGATCTAATTTATCTTATGTTATAAAAAGTTGTAAACAAATTTCATTCATTAAATTCATTTATCATAGCTTCAAAATAAATAAATAGTAACACAGGAGAATTGTAATATGATGGGGAAAAAAAAAAAAAAAAAAAACACCCAACCACACAGGAAGCATTCTCTGGATGGGTTAGCAGCATCTTGCCAAACAATGTTAAATACAACTGCTCAAAGAAACAAAAGTTTGAAAGAGCAAATGGCTGTAACGGAACTGATCAAAAATGTAATAAGGAAAAGTGAAACTAAAAGAAGATATATTAAGAATTGGCACCTCGAATGTATGATTATTGGCAGGAAAATAAAAAAAAACGAATACAGTCATACCCCGACTTACGCAAATCCAGAGTTACGTGGTTTCTTATATGTATGTATTCCCCTCCTGCTTCACGCCTCATCACTAGTCGTATCTTTCAGGCGCCGGCCGCATTCGCCAGTGGTCGCACATGCTGTGAATAAGCACTGACGTGTTTCATGCGGTCTCCATTCATACACGATTTTTATAGTCTACAAACCTTGTGATTGTTTAATGTTATGTTCTTGATAAAAATTTTATCACATAAAAAATAATAATGTCATCCAAAAGAAGCAAGTCCGATTCTTCTACAGCTAGCAAGAAAAGAAAAACATTGACTTTGGAAACAAAACTCAACATTATTAAGGATTTTGAAGTCAGAATGAAAATTTGTGAGCTAGCAAAGAAGTTCGATCTACAGGAACCCACAGTAAGAACAATCATAAAAGAAAGGTTTACAGATTTTGGAGGGCATAGATTCTAACGAGGAATGAATTGTAGTCACAAGGCAAGGAATAAAAAAATCATTAGCTTGCTATGAAGAAATTTTGCATGACAAGAAAAAGACATTATGCTGTCAGACGAATCTATTAGATTTTATGAAACCATTGACATCGAAATAAGTTTCTTTTTTTTATGTACGAAAAACTAGAATTATGATTATATTTCTTAAAAAATATAGGTGTGTTTTTGTAAACCTTTGGTCCCAATTGTATGTTTGTATATATAAATTACATGCAAAATTATACTCCAAGTTACACGAATTCGACTTGCGCATTTTTTGTTGGTCCCAACTACAGCATAACTTCGGGGTTTTACTGTATTTCATTAGATAAATGGAGAGATTATTTACAAAATCTATATACAGGAAAAAATAAAGATAATATAACCAAAGGTAATGATATTTATGAAGAGGATAACATAACTTTTGAAACAGAAAAAGATACTGAACAAACCCTTAAAGAATTAAAAACAGAAATTCAGCTGGAACAGATAGGATACAGAATGAACTATCAAAATGTTCTATTAAAATAAACTATTAAAAATATGGAGGGAAATAATTATTATTACTATTATTATTACATGACACCTCCAGGGAGTCCAAGGACTCATCGTGGTAGGGCACACTACTCTACTTCGCTAAACACAGTTTTCGTCAGGGCCGGTTCTAATAGCTGTGCAGGGCGTGCGTGCACGCAGGCGGCCAAATCTCTAGTGCAGCCGATGGAATAAATTCGATATAGCCTATAGTTAATTTAAAAATATTGGCAATGAAATAGGAACGTAATATTGTTAAAACTTATAGCAGTGCTAACTTCGAAATATTTTCTTTGGGTTTCATTCTCTATCTCTTTAAAAACCTCACTCAACAAGGAATGTTCATTCAAATGAACCATAGTTTTGGCCTAGTTTTTTGCTACTAAAAATACATAACTGGGGAAAAAAATGAAATTACAATTTTTTGTTTTTTTTTTCTAGTACCTGTTATAAAAGTATAAAAGTAATTGTTGATACTGCATTAAATTCCATTAAGGAAAGATTTGAAATTCTTAATGAATGTAATAATGTATTTAAATTTCTTTGTGAATTCAGAGAAATGACTGAAGAAAAAATTAAAAAATCTTGTGTTGATTTAGATGTTTCCCTTCAAATTAATAAAGATGGTGAATATATTAAAGATATTGATATTGAAGGTTTATTTTTCACTTGGTTAGAGTATAATAAATTTAGTTTAATCCTTTATCCAAGTGTGAGCAAACAAAGTTTGCACCTGAAAGTATCTTCAGGACTGGGTTAAGGTGGTACAACACCAGGGCAACTCGTTGCAAAGGTGGAGCAAGCTACCAACACACCTATCTCAGTATCTCCTATAATGCAAAACACATCTCCTTGCGGATAAGTCTAATGTTATGCATTAAGGGAAGGGCCACTACCCAGACTAGTTTCGACCTTTATTGAGGTCTCTTCAGTGAGAGCATTATAGGGGATACTGAGATAGGTGTGTTGGTATCTTGCTCCACCTTTGCAACGAGTTGCACTGGTGTTGTACCACCTTAACCCAGTCCTGAAGATACTTCAGGCGCAAACTTTGTTTGCTCACACTTGGATAAAGGATTAAACTAAATTTATTATAAAGATATTGATAGTTTTGAGCTCTCCGATGAGCTGATAACGTACAGAACGTTTAGCGGTGGCAGTGGCATTACAGAAACTGACCCATTAAAAAATTTGACATATATTGCAAAAAATAACTTGATGTCATCATTTCCAAATCTATTTATAGCTTTGAGAATTTTTCTCACATTACCCATTAGTGTAGCATCAGGTGAAAGGAGCTTTTCAAAACTAAAACTTATAAAAACATATTTAAGAACATCAATGACGCAAGAAGGTTTAGATTTAGGATTGCTAGCAATAGAAAGGATTTGTCTGAAAAATTAGAATTATCAAATGTTATTGATGAATTGGCAAATAAAAAAGCAAGAAGAGCAATGTTCTGATGTAATTGTACATTTTGCATCTGTTTGATATAATTTATACATTCATTGTACTTTTTCTATTTTTATAAAATTAAAATAAATAGCCTACAGTATATAAAATATTTTATGAATTTTCCTTTGTCAATTAGGCTACACTACATTATACTGTCATAAAAATGTACTAATAGTAATATTCTAGGTTATGCTGTAAATTTATTCATGATCTGCATTGTTAAGGTAAGGCTACACTAGTTGTTGTTTTTTTTTCGAACATGTACAGCAGTGAATAGAACATACATACAAGAATGGTGGTGTTGTGTACAAATTATTTCCGTCAACGTGACTATCACCATTCTTGCATATGTTCTATTCACTGCTGTACATGTTCGAAAAAAAACACTAGTGTAGCCTTACCCTCAAGGGTGGTCAATTATCTCTAGCACGCAGGTGTCTAATCAGTCTAAAACCGGCCCTGGTTTTCATTATAACCTTTATAACTTGTACACCTTTTATTACTTTATAAAAGATACACCACTGTATTACTTGTACAATTAATGTTAAGTTGCAATTAATGCGATATTCGATTTAGTGTGATTTGCATTATGATATCAGGTCATGTTTAATACAAATCAAAATTAAATTAATTCATGGATAGCACATGTGCAGTTGAGGTTACCAGGATACTGTTAGGATTTTAGATGCTTACTACTTCAGTTTATCTTCACACGTGAATGTGCTGCTGCCTGCCCTAATAAAGGCAGCTAACCTTCAGGTAAGCTATTATGATATTTAGAATTTTTTTTTTTTGTATTTATTTTGTTATCTATAACTATTCTGACTTAATAATAAATTTAAATTATAAGTATATTCTTTTTATCCTTTAATATAATAATAGAATTCATATATTTCCATCAAGCTGGAATGTATTACTGTATTTTATATATAATTATAAGTTTGAATAGCGTGAATTCAAATAACGTGACCACTTCATGGGATTCATTATCTGCACTAATCAAGACCTAGCTGTATATGGCAAAATATATGACCTTTGTATTAATCTAACCTTGATATCTTCCTAGGTATAGCTCCCACTGATGAAACCTCAATGAAGTTCAGAACCTGGAACCTCAATGAAGTTCAGAACCTCTTCTCACAATGAATAGCAATATACAAATCTGAAATAAAGCATGCTTTGCATTTCAAGATCCTATGGCAACTGATGTGAAGTCAAGAGCCTATATATACATATATACAAGTAGTCTAGTCATGAAGATAGTCAGTCCATGTGCAAACGTTATTTACTTACATTTGAATAAGGGATTAAACAAGAACATAATTCCATATCAAGTTTTAATTCGCCAGGTTAAAATGTCGTTCTTGTACAGTTGGTTACACAATGTGCAGATAAATTTCAGGTTAACAGTTTTATTATAGTTCATTTAAATATAAAGAGCTAATAAGCTTCATTTCGGCAACAAAAACATTATTTAAATTAAGGCCCTTAATTTAAATAATGTTTTTGTTGCCGAAATGAAGCTTATTAGCTCTTTATATTTAAGTAACTTAATGGTTGCACCTGTTTGGAAACTCGTATAGCAGAGTATAAAGTTCTTTTCGCTATACACTTTGGTATTAACTCGGTCTAGCTACTCACTGATGAAGCCTCAAAAAAGGCTGAAACCGGTCTGGGTAGTGACCTCACCACCATAATGTAATAACAGCATACATTTCCTAGGAAATGTGTTTTTACATTATGGTAAATACCTAAGAATAGTGATCAGAACTTTACCGACTTTGCTGCGAGATTTCCGGTATTGCACTACGTGCTGGGCCACTTGCATTTAGCGGACGCTTAGTGATCGCCGATACTTTATAGTTTACTATACTATATTCGGCAAGAAACTCTCTGATTCCAATCTTTGAGTTTCTTATTCGGTTTTAAAACAATGTGGTATTTAATATCCCCTTAATTTAAATAATTATTATAGTTCATATATATTTAAGTAAAAGATATAATAAGTTCTTGACATTTGCTCACTGAAATAAGTGCAGTTCTTAAAATTTGAAAACTCAACGTCATCTGCTGTGGCTTTCCATTGCCATTATGAAAACACTGCTGAAGTTCAGCAATACTTGATAACATACACTAAAGTTACAAAGTGTTTAAGTAACAACTTTAAATGTTAAAATGACTTTATTAACATAAATTTTATATTCTCTTTGTGAAGGTGAATTTAATTATAATGATAAATTAGATTTCATGATGTAGTATTAAAAAAAAATACTGTAACAAGGGAAAAGAGAGAGAGAGAATTCATATATTTAATAATACCTCAATTTCTTTTCAGTTTTTAATTTTTTTTAAAAATAAGATTGCTCGATAATAATTTAGTTAATTTATTCAAACATAAAATGTGGTACATCAGAATGAAAATCATCAGATATTCCACACTGTACCACCCGTATCACACAGCTACAAGGCTCAAAGTCACTAATGGTATTGAAATTATTTAGCATTACAAACAGAATGACACTGTTTAAGAGTAACAGTATGTTACCCTTAAACAGTGTCATTCTGTTTGTAACAAAAATTAAGAGTAACAGTATGTTACTTTAAGTAATTAAGTTTCTACTTACCTAACTGGTGTGCAAAAAGTTCGCCTTGGGCGGCCAATTGATGAATGCTTCTTCCTAAGATACAAATAATCATTAGATATACATATAAACTACAATTTGTAAATTAATTAAGATATTCAGACAAACACTTGAGCAGTTTTCCCTTCTCTTCTATCTAACAACTGATTTGCCAATGTGGAGACCAATTACTTAGCATTATAACTGGAATAATCAGCAATCAATACTGTAAAATCTCTTGCAGGAAATTTTTTATAAAAATGTTTCACAATTGCTTTTACATAGGTTCTAAATCATGTAGAAATCAGAATTGTAAGGTTTTAAAACTATTGTAATAATTCTACTGCTAAGTTGAAAAATAAACGATGTATATTGAAGGTGTATGTGTAACGAAAATTAAGGGATTAGCCCAGATTATGTTTGGCCCAGTAAGAACAAACGTTCTAAAGGTCATACAAATGTGGAAATTTGCTGCCAAAACCAAAGGTAGCCCAACTGATGTCATCATGTACACAGAAGATCCTGGGAGTTACAGCTACAGAACAAAGAATGAACAGAGCTATAAGAGGACTCTGACACACACACTCTCTCTCAAGTTTGTTCGTGTCAAGAAGTGACCCCAGGTGCAGGGGGGGGGACAGGAGAGGCCATTACCGTTCGATGTATTTTCAGTCACTGTTAAACTTGCTACATACGTGTGGAATTCACACCGTCAACAAGTGGTTCCAGTTTACTGACAGAGATTCAATCTACATTGTCCCGGAGAAACTGCCACCAAAAGACCGCCAAGGGCTGTTGAAATTATAGACAGCACCCAGGAAGAAAGGCAAAGTGAGCAGAACTTATGGAAGTATCATCCAAGTTGTTAGGACTGTATGTGAAACAAAAATGTGAGTAGGCTCTGATCTGTTAATGTTACAGTAGTTGTGCTAGAGATTGTATGTACACTTACTGAGGTAAAATTGTGATTAGCTAATTAATAAGTTATGGGAATAGAGAGAGAAGCTAAATGTTAACTTATGTATGCCTAAATAGGATGTTTAGCTAAGTATAATGTAAGAGGCAGCTTAAGATAGCAAAGTGTTGTAAACCTGTTGGTTAAGTATTGTATATGTTATGTCTAAATATAAACATTGCGTGCTGAGTAAGTGATAGGCCTTAAGAGCTTTTGTTTGGAATTTGTCTAATGCATTGTACAATTGACTTAGCTTAAAATAAACATATTTTGTTTGTGTGAATCTCTTGCCTGATCTATTAGCTAATGCACTGTTTTCAAATAAATATCGAACCTGCGAGCCTGATTAACATAAGAATTGCCACAACTAGCTTTTAAGGAATTGAGTATGTTAAGAATCAGATCTTATATATGTTCAAACCTAAATTCTCATGCTGTATACATACTTTAGAGTGACACAGAACAGTGTGGGAGTTGGTAATCTGTTATAGTGTGGGAGTTGGTATCTGTTAGTGTAAAACCAAGGGTCTTACACTAACAGAGTGAACATACATAAGATCAGAAAGGATTAAATGCATGGCCTTAGATAAGCTGATTATTGTTGAGTAAAGTATTAATTGCATGCATACATGAGAAATTAGTAGATCATAAAGGAAAATTTTAGTGGACAAAGAAATAAATCAATAAGAGAGATAGAGTATAAGTTAAAGTAGAGAGAATTTATTTTACAGTACCTCATTAATACAGATTAGTAGCAATGTTCTTTAGATGGTAAAACTTTGAATACCATCTAGGATACGATGAACCTTTGTAAAAGCTTTTCAACTGAAAGCAAATTAGTTCATGAAGAGGTTGTACGAGGGTGGTTCCATAAGTTTCTGGCCTGACTAACTTTTAGAGGTGAGAGAAAGAAAACAACTGTGTCACTTTTCAACATAATCTCCCTTTACTTCAACACACTTTTTACATCTTTGAATTAACATTTCTATGCCCATGAAAAAAAGTCTGTACTTTTGTCTGAAAAATGGCCTAAAACTGCATCTTACACCTCACTGTCATTTGCAAATTTTCTTCCTCAAAGGTCTTTCTTCAATTCTGAGAAGAGGTAGTAGTCACTGGGTGCTAGATCTGGACTGTAGGGTGGGTGTTCGATCTCCTGGAAACTGCAGTCCTTCACTGCTGCCTTCGCAACAATAGCTGTATGGAATGGAATATTGTTGTGAAGCAGACGAATGCCATGACTCAGCATTCCTCATCTCTTCTCCTTTATGACGGCACACAGTTTGTGCAGGAATGAAGCATAATATTCTGCATTCATGGTGGTATTCCTTTCCTTGAAGTCAATAAAGAAAACTTCCAGGCAATCCCAAAAGACTGTTGCCATGATCTTCTTGGTGGACTGAATGACCTTGGCTTTTCTCGGGGGTTATTTGCCCGGTTTATGCCACTCCATGGATTCCTTTTTGGAAATAGGATCATAATAAAAGCCCAATGGTTTCATCCCTAGTGACAATGGATTCCAGCACCTCTCTGATTCCATTGGCAAAGCTCTAAAAACTTGCCAGAATAGGTCACACGATGCTCCTGAATTGAAGAGAGAAGTCGAGACATCCACCTTGCACTTTCTACATGTGAAGACATCCACCTTCTACATGTGAAGCTTCTTGTGAATGATGCAAAAGACAGTTATCACAGAAAGTCCCGACCTTGCTGAGATTTCTTTGAGCTTCAGCCATCTGTCATTGAGCAGTTTCCCCTCAACGAGAGAGACATTTTCCTCAGTCATCATTTCCACAGGCCGACCATCACAACGATCATCTTCGATGCTCTCTCTCTCTCTTCCTAGGTGAAACTGTTTAGCACATTCCTTCACAGTGGAATACGAAGGAGAAGCTTCCCCACAAACACCATCCAATCTCTGTTTGATAGCACTTGAAGAAAGCCCTTCTTTGGTGAAAAACTTTATCACAGTGCAGTGCTCAATTTTTAACATTACAGCCACTTAGCATGCCATATACTAGTTAAACGAGTGCCTCCAACTGAACGCCTCAGGTAGAGAGTTGAAACTGGTGCACTAACCTCCCCATAGATGGTGCTATCTGTCACACATGGCGTTTTAAAATTGGCGTGAATTTTCCATGTCAGGCTGGATACTTTTGGATCCTAACTTGTAAGTTTCCCCCTGCCAAATACTCGGGCTGGTTCCATTCTACAAAACAGATAAACTGTCCACAGAACCCAATAAGCAACATAGACAGCAGACTATGTATGAAAGATAAAAAACTCAAGTTCCAAGCAGAAAAACTTTTGCAAAACATGGAACAATTTTTTTTCTTTTTTTTAAATAAAATTTATGGAGACAACTATGGTTTTGTAGCACTTACTTTAAATTAAAATAATGCCTGATATTTCAACTTTAATATTAAATTCATCATCAGGAATATATATACATTACACACACACACACACACACACACACACACACACACACACACACACACACACAGTGACATATATATATATATATATATATATACAGGTTGATCAAAATTAAAGAATCCCTGTTTAAGGCCTTGTGGAGCACCATCCAGTGATCCAAATGCTGCAAAACTTTGCAGTAATATATTGCATGTCATTCAGAAGTGACATCTCAGAAAAGAAAAAAAAAAAGAAGTTCCAAAATTCACCACCACCACCAGGGGGATTGTAAACACCAAATGCATGTAATTTGCATTTCGTGCAATACGGCAGGTGCCAGAAGGGTTTAAAAAGATGGACATGGGATTTTTTCCTTCATTCTGATTGTTAATACCACCACAGTGATGGCACTAACTTGCTTGCTCATGAAGCAAGCAAGTTAGTGCCTGAACAAATGTCGATGAGGTGCGATGAATGATTAGTTATTTTGAAGAAATGGGATCGATGGAAGTCAGACCTGGTAGAGGTTGCAAACCAATCAGTTACAACAAGTGAATGAAGTTGCTACTGCCGTTGTAGAGTAGGCCATGAATAACAGTGTTGGTTCCTGCAGTGCACGTGCTATATCAAGATACATGGATGTGCCTTACACAACTGTCTGGATTCTGCATTTCTACCCATTCAAGATAACCCCGATGCAAGAGAGATGCACTTGAAGGACTTTGAAAGTCGACTGACATTCATTTTAACATTCCTTGCTTGAGTGGAGTTGGACGTTGCATAGCCGTGGATGATTTTGTGGGAAGATGAGGCTCACTTTCACATGAATGGAGCTGTGAATACCCACATGGGTATGGGCATGTAGAACCTGCATGCAATCCAACAAATTCCTTTGCATTCATCCAAAGTTAGTGTCTGGTACAGGTTTACAGCTTTGTTTATCATTGGACCATTCTTCTTTGAGGACATCTGCCAGATGGGTCCTGTGACTCAGTTACTACTGAGAGGTATCGTGATATTGAAAACAGTGCCACAGCTACAGCAGCGCTTGTGCAAGATTCAGTCATTTTTATGCAGGCCACACATTGGTAGATCCATACAGGAGATTCTTCAAGAACATTTCATGGAAGCCAGAGTGATCAGCCATGCGTTTCCCACTGTGGCCGCCTCATTCACTGGATCTGACCCCGTGACTTCTGGCTCTGGGTATTTCTCAAAGACTGGTTTTATCAGGATCATCCTGATAACTTGCCAGTGTTGAAAGACAGCATAAATAGCATATGCACACCATTAGTCCTGACACTGCATTCTGCCATTGAACACACTGTGCAAAGGATGCAGTTCATGGCATGCCAGGAAGGGCAGCACATTGTTGAATGCATAATGGAAGTGAATAAATTGTGTTATTTATGCTTGTGTCACTTTTCTCCTTCTTACACATGGAAAAATTACTACATCTACATTCAGTCCATCATACAGCTCCAATGGTGGTGAATTTTGGAACTACATTTTTTTTCTCAGATATTACTTCCACATGACTCACAATGTATTCCTGTAAAGTTTCGCAGCATTTGGATCATTGGGTGGCACTCCACAAGGCCTTAAACAGAGATACTTTAATTGTGATTGCCCTGTATATATAATATATACATACACAGTGTGTCTGTTAAGTAATGAGGCAACAATTATTATATCAAAACAAAGAACTATATTTAGAATTGTCAATTACACAAATTCAAAATAATCTCTCTCCAACTCCACACAATGTTTATATTTGTCATACATATGTTCGAAGGCACTGTGGAAGTCCTGAACAGGAACCTCTTTCAGTCTCTGGGTCACACCACATTGGATGTCCTCAATGTTGCTGAAGCACTCCCCTTACAAGAGACGCTTCATCTTTGGGAAGAGAGAAAAAGTCTATGGGAGCCAAATCTGGTGAATAGGAGAGATGT